>NC_089741.1:33063380-33145880 GCF_040412425.1 Macrobrachium rosenbergii
AACAAAGAGACTTACTAAAACCTTGCGCTATTCCGGGATTGCTCTTCGGTCGCGCCAACACGAACTCATCGCCATTGTAGGCCGATGATTATTTTGGACACAATGGATTTGCAGCATAAAGACTTCGAGATATGAATAAAAGTCCTGGTTCCACGTATTCAATGGCATTCAAGTAAATCGTGATGATTTTATAAACGGCTAATGATATATTATGTGGAATATTTGTTAAAATATTTCTGAGATTTCTTCTTCTTCAAAAAAAATTCTTATTTTTTCGGAGAAGTAATTCTTCTTTTTAGGGATTTTTTAGTTTATTTCCTTCAAAATCCTTTTTTTTTATGTCTTCAGAGTTATGGTAAATATATTTCTAAAACGGGTCTTTTTTTAGGCAATTTTTCTTAATAAACTGCCAAATGGTACTATTAAATTGAGTAACCTTTTGTAAATATGGATAATAATATTATTTTACATCCCTGCGCTGTCAGACAATATAGGTTACCTTCATTATTATATATATATAATATATATATATATATATATATATATATATATATATATATATATATATATATATATATATATATATATATATATATATATATATATATATATATATATATATATATATATATATATATATATATATATATATATATATATATATATATATATATATATATATATATATATATATATAGTATATATATATATATATATATATATATATATATATATATATGTGTGTGTGTGTGTGTTTATATATATACACACATGAATATTGTAAACCTATTTGAAAACAGAATCATCTTATTTACAATTTTTTTTTTATTTCTGTCATGACTCTGGTTCCTTGGCTGTACCTACTTTTTTGTCCAAGTCTGGACAAATAGATGTGAAGCCTCCGTAAGAGATGCCCATCAAATGTCCTCCGAAAGACATTCCTGTGTCCTCAGATCCTAAATGGGGACATTTATGACCCTATATGATGTACAGACGGAGGTCCAGTAAACAAGATTCCTGGCCTAATTGCCTATTAAACAACAAAGAAAAAATGCGCCGAAGTTTCTTCGGCGCAATCGAGTTTTCTGTACAGCCGCTACAGCGTATAATCAAGGCCATCGAAAATAGATCTATCTTTCGGTGGTTTCTGTATAATACTGCATGAGCCGCGCCCCACGAAACTTTAACCACGGCCCGGTTGTGGCCTGTCCTATATCGTTGCCAGATGCATGATTATGGCTAACTTTGACCTTAAATAAAATAAAAACTACTGAGGCTAGAGGGCTGCACTTTAATATGTTTGATGACTGGAGGGTGAATGATCAACACACCAATTTGCAGCCCTCTAGCCTCGGTAGTTTTTAAGATCTGAGGGCGGACAGAAAAAGTGCGGACGGACAGACAAAGCCGGCACAATAGTTTTCTTTTACAAAAAACATAAAACAGTCCTTGTTATTTGCTGTTAATCTGATGTATAGAGAATCCTAAGTTCCTTTACCCATGATATTGGAATAGCTTTGAATATCCTGGAAAACTAATGTTTATAAGATCAATGCTTTATCATTATTATTATTATTATTATTATTATTATTATTATTATTATTATTATTATTATTATTATTATTATTATTATTCAAAAGACGGAATTTATTCATATGGAACAAGCCCACCAAAGGGGCCACTGACTTGAAATTCGACCTTCCAAAGAATATTATTGAGGTGTTCATAAGAAAGGAGTAATGGGGAATGCAGAAAGAGGAGACCACTTATTAGAAAAACAGATAAATTAACAAATAAATAAATAAATGATGACATAATTAAAACGTTAAAATACAAGTTGAATTGTATTAGGGTAGCGAGGCCTTGAATCTCCTCTTGAACTTCTGAAGAAGTTCCAATTGCCCTACTTTCTCAGTAGGGAGGCTGTTCCACAGCCCGGCGGTGTGAGGAATAAAGAAAATGAAGAACAAAGATCTAGAAGAGGAACTGGGAGAAAATCCCACATTGGAACTAAGAAGTAACAGAATAGAAGAGGGAATGGATTTCAAGTAAAATTTTTTTTTTAAACCTTCAGTGATGCCTACAGTGCGCCAGGTGAGGTGTAATGAAGTAACTATCAATCTCTGGGGTTCTTTATATATGCATTTATCATTTTAAAATACGACTACCAATTTATTTGTTCAATTCAAGGTTTTTTTCACGGATTTTGGGGGCAACATTTACATAAGATTTGCGTAAACAATACTTTCATTTGCCTCAATCTTTAGTTCTGTGTGAGATTTTGAATTCCCTTTCCAACGACAGAATAAAACTGGTATATTTTCAAGCTAAATCTGCACAAAATTTGCATAACGTTAGCTTCAGTCGCCTAAGTCTTCAGTCTGAGCATGCGTGAAGTTTTCAATTTCCTTTCCACAACAACGAAATAAAACTGGTACATCTTCCAGTCTAAAGATAAAGAACAAATCAGCCCATTTCCATCTCAGAATTCCTTCCGACAATCATCACTGGTATTCGTTCGAGTGTAAGATGCTAATTCCCCCAAATTTCCAAGTACACATCCCACCCCATTTAGCCCTTCGTTGGCTTAGTCGGTAGGGCTTCAGACTGTCACTCGATGGGCCGGAGTTCAATTCCCCCGGCAGGCTGATGAAGAGTTAGAGGAATTTATTTCTGGTGATAGAAATTCATTTCTCGCTATAATGTGCTTCGGATTCCACAATAAGCTGTAGGTCCCATTGCTAAGAAACCAATTGGTTCTTAGCCACGTAGAATATGTCTAATCCTTCGGGCCAGCCCTCTCTAGGAGAGCTGTTAATCACCTCAGTGGTCTGGTAAAACTAAGTTACACTTAACTTTTTTCACCCCTCCCCACCATTTAGGAAATAGAAAAGCTTGGTACATTACTAACCTCATCCCGTCTGTGCAATTAGGCTCCAGTAAAAATACTCCATTCAATTTATTACAGAGTCTCGTCAACATTCATCCAGCAGCCAGTGCCTTCAAAGGCCTGCTTGCTTGCTTGCCTGCTGCTTGTCACATTAACGCTGAGACCGGAATAGATGATATCAGCTATTCCTTATTGGTCAGTCAGTGACTAAGGGATTTTTTCTGAGAATTGGATGATTCAACATTAACATAGCTTGGCTGTGTGTGTGTGTGTGTGTGTGTGTGTAGAGAGAGAGAGAGAGAGACTGAATATGAAAAGGAGAAGAGAATTTCAGTGAATACAAAATTTGAAGAGAGAGAGAGAGAGAGAGAGAGAGAGAGAGAGAGAGAGAGAGAGAGAGAGAGAGATGCCTCTGTAAACCTCCCATTGCCTTCTTAAATACTATATTATTAAGCCCAATTTAGATAGGATTTTACACAGGCAATGCACGTGGAGAGAGAGAGAGAGAGAGAGAGAGAGAGAGAGAGAGAGAGAGAGAGAGAGAGAGAGAGAGAGAGAGAGAGAGAGAGTGTGTGCTTTAAATCATCAGAGAATGCAGAGAAATCCTTTCATTCATTTACCTGTCTATTGCTGATGCATTTATGATAACAATTTCCACCTGGGCGGTCGTGTTGATCTTACGCCATATTATTTTCTAAAAAATTCTTCCAAGTATATTTTCCCAGTATCGACGTGACTGGACTTCAGGAATCGGTAATAGCACGACGCATTCCTGTAAGAAATTATCGCAACCGCCAACAAAACTCACGTGTTTCAACCAGCTGCGCAATATTGATGCTGGAAAAAAAAAATGATTGAATAAAATTCGCAAAGCCACAAATGATCTATTTTCTCATTTCCAAGACAAGATCTGTCTCATTAATCTTGCTTAAATCAAACTGGCCTGTGTGCATTTCTGAGGAGATTCTACAAACGAAGATATTCCGATGTTTTGATCCGATCGGAGTGGACTTCATATTGCGGGTCGTGTTTTCAAACTAGTTCGTTCGCTTACTATTATCATCTTATTACTATCATGGTCCTCATTATCAGAACCTGCTTTGTTTCGTTCCAGTCGCTGAGATTTGACTGGAAACGTGGTCCCATTCGGACGATTTTTGGGTAATCTTCAATGCGGGTGATATTTACGTAAGGACAGGACACCGCCCCTTCCCCCGCGGGACGAATTCTGAACGTTTTTTGTTTATTCTTTTTTCCTGATTGACATATGCATTTTATTTCTTTTATTTTTAGTTTTCTGTAACAGAAAACTGTTGTGCCGGCTTTGTCTGTCCGTCCGCACTTTATTCTGTTTGCACTTTTTTCTGTCAGCACTTTTTTCTGCCCGCACTTTTTTCTGTCCGCACTTTATTCTGTCAACACTTTTTCCGTCAGCACTTTTTTCTGTCCGCACTTTTTCTGTCCGCCCTCAGACCTTAAAAACTACTGAGGCTAGAGGGCTGCAAATTGGTATGCTGATCATCCACCCTCCAATCATCAAACATACCAAATTGCAGCCCTCTAGCCTCAGTAGGTTTTATTTTATTTGAGGTTAAAGTTAGCCATAATCGTGCTTCTGGCAACAATATAGGATAGGCCACTACCGGGCCGTGGTTGAAGTTTCATGGGCCACGGCTCATACAGCATTACACCGAAACCACCGAAAGATAGATCTGTTTTCGGTGGCCTTGATTATACGCTGTAGCGGCTGTACAGAAAACTCGATTATGCCGAAGAAACTTCGGCGCATTTTTTATTTGTTTTTTTTTTTTAAGTTTGACATAGAGCAATTCCAGGTATGCGATATGGGATGATTTGGAGCTAAAGATGGATTTCTGCATCGTCTCCAAATCTCGTTTTTCGTTGGGGGGGGCGGGGGGCTCTCTCCAAAAGGACCCTGTGTGGTCCATTTGGCGGACTCGGGTTACCCAAATTGGACCACTGTTCGGTTCATCTTGTGGGCCATATTTATTCATTAGTTACAGCTCGTGTGTGTGTGCATATATATATATATATATATATATATATATATATATATATATATATATATATATATATATATATATATATATATATATATATATATATATATATATATATATATATATATATATATATATATATATATCTTTTTAAAATAATACTGTACTTTTGTTTCATTGGCATTTTTAAACAAATACATTCTTGAATTTCGTTTAATCTAATTTTTAAAATTTCATTTCTCACTTTGAGTCAATTTGTCGAAGCTACGGAATAAAAAAAAAATACAATATACACTCTTTGTAATTCGCCAGTAGAACACACTTCGCCGCGCATATTAAGATGGTCGAAACATTCTCAGTTTTAGTTTGGTGTGTATTTGAAAATCATCATACGAATACACAAGGACACTCGTAAGTGTATCGTCAGTGTGTATTCAGAGGGCAGTGTTTTTGGCTAACACTGGGCAGGTTCCTTTAGTCCTTAAATAATTTGAATGGTGGGAGTACCTTCTATATATATATATATATATATATATATATATATATATATATATATATATATATATATATATATATATATATATATATATATATATATATGTGTGTGTGTGTGTGTGTGTGTGTGTATATATATGTATATACAGTACATATACATATATATGTGAATCTTGTTCATAGATGGTGATTCTACAACTACAAGAAGCCGGTTTGAAATTCTGGTTTTGTCGAATCATAATTCCAGAATCCTTTCTGAGAAAAGTACCTGGTCTATGATTTTTAAAGTTGCGCGAAAACAATGTTTTGTCAGCGTTTTGATTCTTTTCATTCTTCTGCATTTATTCTTCTATATTCTTTATTTATTCTTGTATGTTCATTCTTCTATATTCTTTTTTTCCTCTATATCTGGAACTGACGACCGAAAAACGCGAGTTTGGTTCATTTCGTGTCGGTCGCCAGTCATGTCCTCTTTCCCCGTTCGCAAATTCCTGAGATGTATGGCAGTATTGCACCAGCCCTGGCCATGCCTCTAGGCTAGGTTAAGTTCGATAAGTATCTACTCAGTAATTTGGGTGTGGGAAACATAATGAGATTATTTTCAAGAAAATTCTGTGGCTAGTTTTTAAGATATGGCGTTCCTCTTTTTTTAGGGAAAGGTCCCGGTACTCGGTTACGTCTCGGGGAAAATGCTCCCCTTTCAGTTTCGGAGCAAACGCAAGCTTTGGGACGGAGGTGAAACTGTATTCATGTGACATAATAAGATATCTTATTATTAATATTATATTATTCAGAAGATGATCCCTATTCATATGGAACAAGCCGACAAAAGGGGCCACTGACTAGAAATTCAAGAAGCTTCCAAAGAATTCTATGGTGTTCATGAGGAATAAGATACGGAAGGTAACGAGACATACAGAGTAGAGACCAGTATCAGAAAGGGACAAATGAATTAACAAATTAATAAATAAATAAATAGCTAGAAATGTAAGTAAATCATCGAAATGCAAGGAGAATGGTTTCAGGACAGTAATGCATTGCATCTTCGCCTGAACTTCTGAAGAAGTTCCAGTTGCACAAAAACCTCAGTACAGGAGGCAATTCCACAGTCCACTCATGCAAGATGAATTGCATTGTACTGATCATGTCTCAGTTAGGAACTCTACTCGGGAGACTGTCTAGGAATGAAGGATAAAAACAAGTAAATAATGCGACGAAGTTTCTTCGGCGCGATCGAGTTTTCTGTACAGCCGCTACGGTGTATAATCAAGGCCGCCGAAAATAGATCTATCTTTCGGTGGTCTCGGTATAATGCTGTATGAGTCGTGGCCCGTGAAACTTTATCCACGGCCCGGTGGTGGCCTTTCCTATATTGTTGCCAGAAGCACGATTATGGATAACTTTAATCTTAAATAGAATAAAAAAAAAAACTACTAAAGCTAGGGGGCTGCAATTTGGTATGTTTGATGATTGGAGGGTGGATGATCAATATACCAATTTGCAGCCCTCTAGCCTTAGTGGTTTTTAAGATCTGAGGGCGGACAGAAAAAGTGAGGACAGAAAAAAGTGCTGACAGAAAAAAGTGCGGACAGAAAAAAGTGCGGACAGAAAAAGTACGGACAGAAAAAGTGCTGACAGAAAAAAGTTTTGACAGAATAAAGTGCGAACAGAAAAAAGTGCGAACAGAAAAAAGTGTGGACAGAAAAAGTGCGGACAGAAAAAAGTGCGAACAAAAAAAAGTGCGGACAGAAAAAGCCCGGACAGAAAAAAAGTGCGGACGAAAAAAGTGCGGACAGAAAAAAGTGTGGCCAGAAAAATTCCGGACAGGAAAAAGTGCGGACAGACAAAAGTGCGGACAGAAAAAGTGCGGACAAAAAAAGTCCGGACAGAAAAAAGTGCGGACGGAGAGACAAAGCCGGCACAATTCTGATCATCTTTTAGATACATATCTTCCCAGACTGTCCCATCCGCAGGCTGTGCCATTCACCACGTAGTGCTGCATCATATTTGCTGTTCATTTTAACAATCTTTCCCTGTTCTATTGTAAGTTTTAGTACTACACAATTTTCAAAACCTTTTTATTCATGCTGTGATCAAATTGTGGAATGGCCTTCCCAATCCTACTGTTGGGTCGTATCTACAGAAGTTCAGAATTTTGGCAAATATGTTTATTTTTTTCTTTTTGTTGAGCAGGTTAACTTGAGTGTTAAATCATTGTTTATTTGGTATTTATTTTATTTTACAGTGTTAATTTATCTGTTGTTATTTACCTTATTTTTTTTTTAGTTCTCTTTTATAGTTTTTTCTATACTGTTCAATTTCGTTTTCTGTACTAGTGTCCTTTCCTTACTGAGGCCCGTAGGCTTGTACCAATCTGCTTTTCCAACTAGCGGGGAGAGAGAGAGAGAGAGAGAGAGAGAGAGAGAGAGAGAGAGAGAGAGAGAGAGAGAGAGAGAGAGAGGGAGATTAAGACAACCTTGCAAATCAGTATGCTACAGAAAATTTAACTCATCAAGCACTCACAAATGTGTTTCTTCAGAGACTCCTAAAAGGTGCTTAAAATACATAAGGGATCGAGATGAGGCAAGGATCTTCGTCAAGGCTCTTCATCAACGTCCTTGTCCACTTTTTCGGGCTCAAAAGTCCTCAGTGCACCTATGCAACCCCTCCTGAGAGAGTCTGGAAGAAGATTCCAGACGGAAGGTGACTTTGAGCCTTGCTCTGGAATTCCATCTGGGACGCCTGATCAGTATTCTTGGCGGGAGTCCTGCCATATAAAGGGTTACGTAGGATCTTTTGGTTATGGGCTACGTAGGATTTCTGTTTACTTAGCAAAGGAACCGCCGTCAGTTCCTCGACCCTGAAAAAAAAAAAACGGAAATCTCAGAATTTCTGACTGTCATTAAGGCCTCTTCCTTCCGCAGTACAGACTGGCTTCTTGTAGCCCTCTCCCCCTGAGCTGTGGCCAGGACGGTCTCCAAGGGCGTTTGATATGCTGATCCAACTGTCCTGATATCATGAAAAGAGGCAATGGCGTCGGTGTTACCCGTGTGAAAGTTTGACAAAGTGTGGAATGCCGCCACCCTGATTGCCATTCGATACATGAGCGCTAGGTGGACTGCGTCGCCTTGCCAGTACAGACCCTTGTCATCATGAGTATTTCAGAGGACTGTTCTTACAGTGATGAGGTTTTCAAAGGACTGTCCTTGCAGTATGAGGAGGTTCTCAAGGAACAATCTTGAAAGCAGTGAGGTCTTCAGAGGATAATTCTTACAGTAATGAAGTTTTCAAAGGATCATTCTACTGTAATGAGGTTTTTAAAGGAAAAATCTCATTGCGATGAAGTTTTCAAAGGACTGTTCCTACAGTAATGAGATTTTCCAAGGATTATTCTTGCAGTAATGAGGTTTTCAAAGAACAATTATGATAGTCAGGAGGTTTTCAAAGAACAGTTATGATAGTAATGAGGTTTTCAAATGATAACTCCTAGAGGAATGAGGTTTTCAGAGAACAATTTGTGCAATAATGAGGTTTCCAGAGGACAATTCTAATGGTAATGAGGTTTTCAGAGAATAATCCTGACAGTAATGAGCTTTTCAACGGGTAACTCTTAGAGAAATGAGGTTCTCAAGGGATAGATCTTTAAGTAATGAGGTTTTCAAAAAAAAACATTCTGCCCTCAGATCTTAAAAACTCCTGAGGCTAGAGGGCTGCAAATTGGTATGTTGACCATCCGTCCTCCAATCATCAAAAGTACCAAATTGCAGACCTCTAGCCTCAGTAGTTTTTATTTTATTTAAGGTTAAAGTGAGCCATAATCATGCGTCTGGCAACGATACAGGCCAGGCCACCACCGGACCGTAGTTAAAGCTTCACGGGCCGCGGCTCATACAGCATTATACCGAGACAACCGAAAAAGATAGATCTATTTTCGGTGGCCTTGATTATACGATGTATAGAAAACTTTCACTTGTTTCAGTGTGACAGTATTTTTAATAGTATTTTTTTTACCGACTCTCTCTTATATTATGTTTTTATCAGTTTATGAGGTCATTTTGGAAAGTGATAAGCAATTTGTATTCCTAAACTGTAACATTTTTATTATTTTTTTTCTCTTGTAATAAAATGTAAACAAAACAATCAGTGAAACAATGTCTAATTGTTACAATAGCTGCAACAAAAGTAACAACAGTTACGTAACACAATTTAACTGTAACAGTATCTGAAACTTGCCAGCAAGAAAAGTAACAAACCGTTACGTAACAATTTAACTGTAACAATATCAGACAGTTGCCAGCAACAAGAGTAACAAAAGTTACGCAACAACAGTTTCATTGTAACAATATCATAAATTTACCAGCAACAAAAGTAACAAAGTTACGTAACAATTTAACTGTAACAATAGCAGAAAATTTCATAACAGCTGCCAGCAACAAAAGTAACAAAAGCTACGTAACAGTTTAACTGTAACAATATCAGAAATTTGCCAGCAACAAAAGTAACAGAGTTACGTAACATTTTATCTGTAACAATATCAGAAAATTTCATAACAGCACCATTGCGTGACACTGTTTAATTGTAACAATATCAGAAACTTGCCAGCAACAAAAGTAACAATTCATTACGTAACAGCACACCACCTTAACTGTATAACAACATCAGAACCTTAGCTATAACAAAAGTAACAAAAGTAACAAGCGTCTTAGCTGGAACTTATGAACAATAGTTATTGCAACTTTGACCTGTGCTATTTTTAATGGGTGTTTCCTCAACTTGTTTGTGAGTGTTTGTGAAAACTATTGCTAACAGATCCGTTTGTGAATGTTTGTGAAAACCACTGCTTATATAGATTTTTGTCAATGTTTGTGAAAACTATTGCTCATATATGTTTTTGCGAATGTTTGTGAAAACTATTGCTAACAGATCCGTTTGTGAATGTTTGTGAAAACCATTGCTAATAGATCCGTTTGTGAATGTTTGTGAAAACTATTGCTCATATATGTTTTTGTTAATGTTTTGAAAGCTAGTGTTAACAGACCCTTCTGTGGATGTTTGTGCAAACTATTGCTCATAGATCCGTTTGTGAATATTTGTGAAAACTACTACTCACAGCTTAAACGTCCGCTCCGAAAAGAGCAAAAGATTATAAAACTTAAATTAGGAAACAGTAATAAGTGACAATAAAAATAACTAAACCTAAGATGATAAGAAAATAAAAATAAAAAATACTGGAGTGCTTGAAATCAGAGATGGAATATTAACAATGAATTTGAAATTTTGAAAAAAATGCGTATTTTCAAGTGATTCAATACGAAATCAATGCAATAAATTAGATTAGTGGTTCCTGATCTGAGGGGCGCGTCCCACCACCTAGGGGCGGGCATCAGCAATTTCCTGGGAGGGAATTTTAATCATAGATGCAAGGGGGGGCTTTGGAGGGGAAGGACCAACTTTTGAGGGGGCGTGGTCATAAAAAGCTTAGGAACCACTGAGTTAGATAACACAAAATGAGCCGTTGAGAGTTAGTGATGAAATTTAGCTTTTCATTTTAAATATGTATTTCTTGTCAGGTGTTTTTTCTTAAACTGTCTTCTTGGCCTGAAAAAATGCCCACTTTCGGGAATGCCAGGGACCCTGAGATTATTCAATTCTGAGTGACGTCATCATACCCGGCCGGCAATGTGCTATTTCATCCTTGTCCTGAAATTAGAGAGAAAAAAATTATTGGTTAGTATTTGGAAGTATTGATTCTGATAAAGGAAATATTCATATACATAAGTATAAGTAACCGATTTTTCTAATAGCTTTTTACTTAACAAGTTGCTTGATTTATTGTCTACCAATATCTAAAGGGAAGTGAATGTGTTAAAAGAATTATTTATATATATGTACATATATATATAGAGAGTTGATTTTTCCCATAGACATTTACTGCACAAGTTGTCTGACTTCTCAAATACTTTTTCCTTTTTTTAATGATAAAAAACAGATTTTCTTATAGACATGTGACCATTCCTTCTCTTTGGGATATAAAGCACTGGCCTGACTTAGCATATTAAAAAACAAATTGAATATTAAAAATAATCACTTCATTTTGTAATGCAATGCAGACGCCTTCAATTCAGATTGCAGAAAGCCATAAATTTAAAAGTCCAAACACAAATAGGAACAGACAGAAGACATATTTTTTAGACAGGTCATTGCATGGTCCTAAGACCAGTCTACAGGTATTCATGAGAGAGAGACAGAGAGCGAGAGAGTTGAATTGCAGGTGAAACAGCAGATTAGAGAGAGAGAGAGAGAGAGAGAGAGAGAGAGAGAGAGAGAGAGAGAGAGAGGGCTGAATAGCAGGTGAGACGTAGTGCAGATTACTTCCATGAGAAAGAGAGAGAGAGAGAGAGAGAGAGAGAGAGGAGAGAGAGAGAGAGAGAGAGAGAGAGAGAGAGAGAGAGAGAGAGAGAGAGAGAGAGAGAGAGAGAGCTAAATTGCAGGTGAGACATAGTGCAGATTACTTCCATGAGAGAGAGAGAGAGAGAGAGAGAGAGAGAGAGAGAGAGAGAGAGAGAGAGGTGAATTGCAGGTGAAACAGCGCAGATTCCTTCCATGAGAGAGAGAGAGAGAGAGAGAGAGAGAGAGAGAGAGAGAGAGAGAGAGAGAGAGAGAGAGAAGGAATGTCCATAACACCAGAATGAAACTGCATTTTCTATACTCACTGGGAAGGGACTGGTATCCCCTACTGCCGAATTGGTGAGTGCCATACCTGGTGGCACCCCTTCTCCTCTCTCCCGGTTTTCTTCTTCTTTCCAAGTTGATGAATCCCTGGGCGCCAACGGAAGCTACGGCGATCGCCAACGCCAGGAAAATAAGCCAGAACTGCAACGAGAGATTCGAAGTTTTAAACACAAAATGTCAGTAGAGTGTTCTGGGCGAGGCTTTGACACATTCTGGAGCACGAGTTTCACAAACAGAGAGTGTCTGTAGTGTATTCTAGGCAAGGTTTTGACGCATTCTGGATCATGAGTTTCACAAACAGAGAATGTCTGTAGTGTATTCTAGGCAAGGCTTTGACGCATTCTGGATCACGAGTTTTGCAGACAGAGAATGTCAGTTGTGTATTCTAGGCAAGGCTTTGACGCATTCTGGAGCATGAATTTCGCAGAGAATGTCAGTATTCTAGGCAAGGCTTTGACGCATTCTGGATCATGAGTTTCGCAAACAGAGAATGTCTGTAGTGTATTCTAGGCAAGGCTTTGACGCACTCTGGATCACGAGTTTCACAAACAGAGAATGTCTGTAGTGTATTCTAGGCAAGGCTTTGACGCATTCTGGAGCATGAGTTTCGCAAAGAGAGAATGTCAGTTGTGTAGCCTATTCTAGGCAAGGCTTTGACACACTGTGGATCATGAGTTTCGCAAACAGAGAATGTCAGTAGAGTGCTCTAAGAAAGACTTTAACATATTCGGATTCTGGGTTTATATAGTTTCGTAAACAAAGAATGTCAGCAGGAGATTCTAAGAAAACCTGACGTACACATTCAGTAAAGTATTCTAAGATAGGCACTGAAGTACTCTGGGTTCATTCATTTCGAAGTATGAGGCAAAATATTCACCAAACTTGGTACGAATCTATGTACTTGATTTTGAGGGGGTTTCTGTGTTTGGTTGAAAAAAAATACTCTAGAACAGAACGATACTCACTGCTTTAAAATTCATGATGATGAAGTGCTTGAAGACTGGGTTCTCTTGTTCGACCTGAAAAAAAAAAAAGAAAAAAATATATAAACAGAGATATACTGGACTTGAAATGAGTATGGAATTTAGGCCAGCGGCCAAGCACAGTACTTGGACCTATCAGGTCATTCAGCGCTGGAAGGGAAATTGACAGTTAAAAGGTTGAAAGGTGTAACAGGAGGAAAACTCAAAGCAGTTGCATTACGAATCAATTATTAGGAGAGGGTTGAGGAAAGTAAGAAAGAAGAAAGAATATGAAAGGAGGCACAGTAATAGGAGTTTAACCAATTGGTTCTTAGCCACGTAAAATAAAATTATCTAATCCTTCGGGCCAGCCCTAGGAGAGCTGTTAATCAGCTCAGTGGTCTGGTTAAACTAAGGTAAACTTAACTTTTTAAAGGGGTTGTAGCTAGGTAAGCCTATATACCTTGGGACTGACCAAGGTCTATAGATTAAGATTTGACCATTACACCCAGCGGGCTGTGTAAAGGGTTATAAAAAAAAATTATAATACTAATAATTATCAGCAGATATCAGCCTTGAAGAAAAGAGAATCTTAAGAAGGACTGAAAAGACCCTATATAAAAATCAATTATTATTTCTAACGTACTTTACCGGGGCGTTTCATTACATTCAAAGCAGCAACTGCTACAAGCCTTAGTGACAGCGTCCGTGGAATATATACGGAACTTGAATACTTAATAGCACACACACACACACACATACACCTCGCCAATACAAATGCCATATGGTCTCTGAAATCAGCATTCTATAGTCGATGCGTCTAGCGCCCGAGGAGGATTTCTGTTTGCTGATATTGTTCGCTCTGAGAGACAGCTACCCACCCAGTAGTACAACCTGGCTGCGCAGGCGCCCGTTGCGCATGCGCGCAGACGTGCAACCATCTTAGAAATGTTGACCCATCAGTTAGGAATAAAGAAAATGACATCTTGGTAATATCGGGGAAGGTAGCCATATGTCCTTAACATTGGCCTTGTTGAGTGGAACCTCTATAGACTCTCTCTCTCTCTCTCTCTCTCTCTCTCTCTCTCTCTCTCTCTCTCTCTCTCTCTCTCTCTCTTTGGGCTTAGGAAAAAAAAAATGGTATCTTAGTAATATCGAAGAAGGCAACCATATGTCCTTAACATTGACCTTGTGTAAAGGAACTTCTATAGTGTGCCTCTCTCTCTCTCTCTCTCTCTCTCTCTCTCTCTCTCTCTCTCTCTCTCTCTCTCTCTCTCTCTTTGGGGTTAGGGAAAAAATGTTATCTTAGTGATATCAGAGAAGGCAACCTTATGTCCTTAACATTGGCCTCATCTAAAGGAACTTCCATAGAGTCTCTCTCTCTCTCTCTCTCTCTCTCTCTCTCTCTCTCTCTCTCTCTCTCTCTGCCCCATAGCAGAGCAGAGGAATACTCGTATGTCTGCGGATGGCTGAGATTAAGGGCATGGTGGTATGTGGGCCAGCAAAAAAATAAAAAAGAAACAAAAATGGTCGTCGAGATCCATAGTACAAAAAAAAAGATGCCTCCCTGGTTTTCGCACCCGTCGTCTCGAATGAAGAAGAAGAAGAAGAAGAAGAAGAAGAAGAAGAAGAAGAAGAAGAAGGAGGAGGAGGAGAAGACGTCCTAACGATAGTCCTATTAATAATCTCATCATGCTATTTCTGGTACAAGTCGACAAACTGCAGAGATCAGATTAAGTTTCGCAGTGATGGAATGGATTCAGCTAAGCAACGGACTGCCAGCAAGTTTGTGACGATTTTTTAGAAGATTTTGTCAGAGAAGCCTTCATAGTTATTGTGGATTACTGTCAATACAGCAGTAACAATCCTCGCTTGATTGTCGAAAGTACGTTCGAAATATTTTTGTGAATAAACGAACTTTTCAGCGGATTGTTAAAGATACATTCTACGTAGCTAAATACTTCTTCACTGGATTATTATTCGTATGGAACAAGCCCACAAAAGGGGCCACTGACTTGGAATTCAAGCTTCCAAAGAATATTATTATTTTTATTATTATTATTATTATTATTATTATTTATTATTATTTGTTCAGAGGATGAACCCTGCTCATATGGAACAAGCCCACTGAAGGGGCCACTGACTTGAAATTCAAGCTTCCAAAGAACACGATGGTGTCCATTAGTAAGAAGTAAGAGGAGGCTAAAGGAAAATGCAGAGAGAAATTCAACATTCTTCTTCACTGGATTGTTAAAGGTGCATTTGAAACGCTTCAGTGACCAAATGAACAAGATCCCTCTCAAAAAGATAAAGTGTATGGTACACTAACTCCACCCGAGTGTCTAACAGCCTAGACTCTAGACCAATAAGAATCAGCCATCCATGACAATGCAGGATTATCTATCCCGACCCTGCACGGACAAACCCATCTTGTTCTCATCTCTCGTACGCTTTGTTCTTGAAGAACGTCTTTGTCTGACCTTGATTTGAAGGTCAGCGGTCACCATACAATAAGATATGGTAGGGGGGACGAGGAATGGAGATTATGGAGCCACTCCCTTGCTCGATTTGTTGGTAAACTTGCACTCGTTCACAGACGCTGGGGGGTTGTTTCGTTTGCGTTCGTTTGCGCGTACGCCGACTTCGGCTTCAGATTTAATGGTTTTTGGTTAGTGTAAGCAGGGGTGGGATATTTTTATATATTGTGTGTTTATATTCTGACACATACTATCTAGTAACGAACATTCAACAGCGCCAAATCAATGATGAAACAAAAAATAAAACATTGTGAAACACAACAGATCCTAAATATGAGAGAAACTGACGAACATTGTCGCCCCTCTTATGCAGATGTAATCGCTCACTAGACTAATACCAACGAGAGTATTGGTTGTTCCAACGTGATTTTTTTTAAGTTCAAGTCACTTCGCTTATCTTTTAGGCCCATTAGAAGTTTAAATACTTTTATAAATGAATAGTAATCCCCTCCAGAAATGTTTATTATGCGAAAACTCAAGCCTAAAGTCTCTTATCGAAATCTCGCTTCAGAAAATTGTCCTGATAGGCCTACACCTTTTCAAAATTCAAGAATAAAAAGAATCTGGAGCAGTCAATTTTCATTAAAAAAAGTCCTTGGTAAAACTGAAGCTGATCTAATATAATATCATTTCCTTTTTACGTGATTTATAATTCCACACCAAAAAAATATTCTAAATCTTGTTATATTCATTCAAGATTGAGCCAATCAACGAGATTGCAATGCAATTCTCCTTGTATTTTAATAATTCACTTACATTTTTTTATTTAGCTTGAATTTCAAGTCAGTGGTCCCTTTTGTGGATTGTTCCATATGAACAGGTTTCATCTTCTTAATAATAATAATAATAATAATAATAATGATAATAATAATAATAATAATAATAATAATAATAATAATAATAATCACTAAAAAGTCTGTTTAACGACTTTAGCAATTTCCTGCGAATGCCCAGAGAAATTCAACTATGTCTTGTGTAATTTCATATTTCAAATCCATTTCTAAGAAAAAGCTTTGCATAATAATTAGACGCTCGTTTGAATGGCGACCGGAAGTGACGTCATGGTTATCAAGCTAGCGACTTAATTAAGCTATTATTATTATTATTAATTTATTATTATTATTATTATTATTATTATTATTATTATTATTATTGAGATTTTCTCATTACTGAGAGAATTTAATGCTAAATCCAACTTCATCAATGCTGAGACTAATCTATCGATATTTATTGCCCCGGGATCGATCCCCGTCGACCTAAAATGAGAATCAGTACCTGGCCGTTAGTCGACTGGGTAACTTGCAGCCAGGATTGAGAAAATCATGTAAGGGATTACATCCCGAGCCTAAATGCCTACTTGAGAACCGGAGGTTTACGTCACGAGGATCCCCATCCTAATCCTAGATTATCCTTGAGAACCGGAAGTTTAAAATCCTACAGACGGAAAAGGATTTAGGATTTGTGTGGTTTATTCTATAATGTAGATATATATATATATATATATATATATATATATATATATATATATATATATATATATATATATGTATATATATATATATATATATATATATATATATATATATACATAAGTGTCAGAATAATCTTTAAGAGTTGTGATTTGTAATACTTGTGGATACTTTATATATGTATATATATATATATATATATATATATATATATATATATATATATATATATACATATATATAATATATATTATATATATACATATATATATTGATTTATGATTTGTAATACTTATGGTTATTTATTTATTTATATATATATATATATATATATATATATATATAATATATATATATATATATATATATATATATATATATATATAAATGCATATATATATATATATATATATATATATATATATATATAGAGTATCCACAAGCATTACAAATCACAAATCAAGAAATATATTCTACAACTCTTGAAGATTATTAAAAAATGTAGCCAAAAATAAAATTGGTAAATGCTAACTGCTAAATAAATTAGAAAAAAAGAAAAATCACTTTTTCTACCTCTACACAGACTAGTTATGGCAGCCAGTCCAGTGCAGAACTGTCCTCTGCACATCAGAGCCTTGAATGGCTGCAGACCAGCAAAACCTTGAATAACTGTTGTTCTTCCTCGCCTTACCTTGACTTTGAAGTTTCCTTCCCGCAACTGTTAACTGGGACGGTCGAACCCTTGATTATATGAGAGCTGGACAGTCTCTGCCCCAACCTTCAGATGCCAAGTCGGCCATTTTTTCAAATCGAACCATTCCATTCCTCGTGGAACCGAGATATTTATCAAACCGGTTTTTAGTGCGTACGTCCCTAATTGGGAGAAAGATTCTTCATCTCATTGCATACAGAATGGGGACGTGCTGGTTTTTTTATTGGGGGTTTTTATATGGGGGCTATGGGAGTTGGGGGCCGCGATGCTCCGAAATGCATGTCATTTCACAGAGCCTGTTTGGTTGTCCCTGGAAGAAGAGTGGGTTTTGGCAAGATGCGAATTCCAACAACAGTTCTATCAGTTGCATTGGGGCAGAATTACGTAAACAGTATGAGAGATGAGTGTTCTGTACTATTTGAGGTTTTCAATGGGTTTAACACCGTAAGAAAGTCAACATTTACGGTTTGGGAAAATAACTAGGTCTAGCACCGTACCGTAAGAGGAAAGCCAAAATCACGGTTTTGGGAAAACAAACAGGTCTAGCAGCCAAAATTACGGTTTTGGGAAAATAAATAGGTCTAGCACCGTAAGAAAGCCAAAAATTACGGATTTAGGAAAATAAATAGGCCAAAATTACAGCACCAAGAAAGCCAGTAATTGGTTTTGGGAAAATAAACAGGTCTAGCACCGTAAGAAAGCCAAAATTACGGTTTGGGAAAATAAATAGGTCTAGCAGCCAAAAATTACGGTTTTGGAAAAATAAATAGGTCTAGCACCGTAAGAAATAAAAATTACGGTTTTAGGAAAATAAATAGGCCTAGCACCGTAAGAAAGCCAATAATTACGGTTTTAGGAAAATAAATAGGCCCTAGCACCGTAAGAAAGCCAAAAATTACGGTTTGGGAAAATAAATAGGTCTAGCACCGTAAGAAAGCCAAAAATTACGGTTTTGGGAAAATAAATAGGAGGAGCAATCAAACGTCTCCCTAGCTGAAAACTATTATTGGAATGGTCATCCTGAGAATAAATTCCCATTCCTAGGAATGGTCCTTCTCAAACATCTACCTTAATCCTAAGTGTCTAAGCGTAGCGTCATTTTAGTATGACTTATGCGCCTTTTATCTCTTTACCACCACGGAATACCCAAAGGGAGTCTTCTTCACTACAAGTTATCACTCTCTCCAAGCTCATTTTTGGAGGCCTCAGTGGGCCCTATTCATTCTTCACTAATACTCTATTGTTTCTTGAAACTCTCTCTCTCTCTCTCTCTCTCTCTCTCTCTCTCTCTCTCTCTCTCTCTCTCTCTCTCTCTCTCCTACACCATAACTCTTTGTGAATAGAAATGTCTTCAAATGACCTTGTAGGTTTCTTGACCTCTCCCAATTTATTTTTAAAGCTTAGTATCTCCGGTGCCCTCAGGAGTCGTCGTATTAGAATCCCTGAGGACACAAGGAGTCCATAGACTCACTGCCAAACGGTTTGTCAACGTAAATAACGAAGAGGATCTCAGATACAACTGAAATTCTATCCTAGAGAGTCCTTCGATGAACTGGCACTACAATTCAGTATAGGAATTGATATCCTTCTTCTCGCCCTACAAATCACGGCAGATGTCTTGTGTCCTTCGAAGTACGCTGGATGTGGCCTGAATTTAAGTGGCGGGTGTTATGATTTCCGGTATAAAAGGGGCTGTCGACTTCTACATGGGAGCCATGAAGAACCATTAACCATTAGACCCATGTAGCCAGAGAATCGTTCCCTTACGCCCAGAGTGTCTTGGGTCGCCATTAGCCACTAGACCTATCTAGAGAACCCTTCCTTGATGCGCAGAGAATTCATCAAGTTTCAAGAAACGAAGGTTTTGTTTCATAACACCGACGAGAGGAGTATATTAAATGATATAGACAAAGTCATTGGCAATACTATGTAGTCCACGGATAGCCATTAGTCACTAGACCTATCTGGAAGATCATTCCCTTTACGTGCAGAGAGTTCATCATGTTTCAATAAACAAAGGTTCTGTTTGATAACACCGACGGGAGGAGTATATTAAAGGAATAGACAAGTCATTGGCCATACTATCTGTATGAGGGCCACGGATCGCCGTTAGTCACTGGACCTATCTAGAGAATCATTCTCTCACGTGCAGAGAGTTCATTAAGTTTCAATAAACAAAGGTTTTTCTTAATAACACCGACGAGAGAAGTATATTAAAAGTAATGGACAAATCTTTAGCAATACTGTAAACAGGTACATAATGCGCCGAAGTTTCTTCTGCGCAATCGAGTTTTCTGTACGGCCGCTGCTGCGTCTAATCAAGGCCACCGAAGATAGATCTATTTTTCGGTGGTCTCGGTAGAATGCTGTATGAGCTGCGGCCCCATGAAGCACAACCACGCCCCGGTGGTGGCCTGGCCTATATCGTTGCCAGAAGCATGACTGTGGTTAAGTTTGCTTAAATAAAATCAAAACTACTGAGGCTAGAGGGCTGCAATTGGGTATGTATGATGATTGGAGGGTGGATGATCAACATGCCAGTTTGCAGCCCTCAGCCTCAGTAGTTTTTTTAAGATCTGAGGGCGGAAAGAAAAGTGCGGACAGAAAAAGTGCGTACGGACAGACAAAGCCGGCACAATGGTTTTCTTGCAGAAAACTGAAAAGCGACAATGAACATCTCATAAAAACAAGCGAAATGGTGCAGTGACTGAGGAAGTAAACGTAGAACCGAGCCGCGCATGATAATAAACAAGAGCGAAGCGCCGATCGGAAGCCAAAGGATAACACCGAGTCAGCATAACAATTGAATTACGCGGGGACAGAATTGCGCATCTCTCCTTGACACCAAAACAGCGGTCTAAGAGGAGGAGGTCTCTTTAAAATTCCCAGGGTTCTATCGCTGGTTATTTAACGAATTTCTGACAGAATAGATAATGGCTGAATACCCTATGAGTAGATTAAGGCCAGTAAATGTTTAACCTCCGCTGTCGAACTTCTGGAAAATTCCAGAGGGCCTTTAATCCTCCCTCACACCTCTGGACTGTGGGACAGTCTCTCTGTACTGACAACTGGAACTTCTTCAAGTTCAAGCTGAAGATGCAACGCATTACTGCCCCTAAAACAATGCTCCTTGTATTTTAATATTTTCTGTACATTTTTATCGATTAATTTATTGATTCGTTGATTTATTTTTGCTTTTTGATAAGTGATTTCTTTTTCTGCATTTCCTGTCACCTTCTGTTGGTCCTTTCTAATGAACACCAACATATTCTCTGAAGCTAAAACTTTCAAGTCAGTAGCCCCTTTGGTGGGCTTGTTCCATATGAATAGTGTTCTTCATCTTCTGAATAATAATAATAATAATAATAATAATAATAATAATAGATGAATAGGTCTAGAATATACGCTATTAATAAATTAATTGTTGTACGTTCCTTCTCATTCAGATACGATGAGGCCTCCTCCTCCTCCTCCTCCTCACTTCCTGAGGTAACAATCTTCATGATTTAGGCGCGAACGTTTGCTTGCGAGTTGAGGGAGTGGGACTCTGGTACTACTACGATTTCTTCTTGCGTACGTGCCAGGATTAATAGACTCTATCGTTAATCCTGCGTAGGATCCTACGCCTCTCTCTCTCTCTCTCTCTCTCTCTCTCTCTCTCTCTCTCTCTCTCTCTCTCTCTCTCTCTCCTTTCTACAAGCTTGTACATGACCCAGCCGTGTCCAAGTTCAAAATATATATATATATATATATATATATATATATATATATATATATATATATATATATATATATATATATATATATATATATATACTGTATATATATATATATATTGCATATATATAGATATATATACATATATTGAATTTGATGTGGCTAGGTCAACTCAATTGAACTTGGACAATGCTAGGTCATGTCAATTGAGCTTGGATACGGCTAGGTCATGTCAATTGAGCTTGGATACGGCTAGGTCATGTCAATTGAACTTCGATACGACTAGGTCATGTCAATTGAACTTGGATACGGCTAGGTCATGTCAATTGAGCTTGGATGCGGCTATGTCGTGTCAATTGAACTTGGACAATGCCAGATCATGTCAATTGAACTTGGACAATGCTAAGTCATGTCAGTTGAACTTGGACAATGCCAGATCATGTCAGTTGAACTTTGACGATGCTATGTCATGTCAATTGAACTTGGAAAATGCTAGGTTAATGTCAGTTGAACTTGGAAATAGTTAGGTCATGTCTATTGAACTTGGACATGGCTAGGTCATGTCAATTGAACCTAGGCACAGCTAGGTCATGTCACTTGAACTTGATACGGCTAGGTCATGTCAATTGAACCTGGACAAGGCTAGGTCATGTCAACTGAACTTGGACAATGCTAGGTCATGTCAATTGAACTTGGACAGTGCTATTAATAGGGAATTTACATGTGTAATTTCTCGTCAGCATACCAAGAACTATAGCCGTGTCTTGCGAGATTCGAAAGTTTCATCATCGTACCCTGGCAGCGTGATCTTAAGAAATCGGATGCACCGTTGACTAGGAGGGTGCCAGGGAACGATAACTACAATCTCAGACTTGATTGCATGGCGCACTGAATGCCTACCATGGCACAGGAAACCATTTCCTGAGGAAATGTCTCATTCCCTTCGGCATAAGACGGCTTTGTGGTCTTCCTGGAATGAAATATTGATATAAGTGCTCTCAAATATTATTATCCTAATGCCTGTTATCTACGTCGCAAGTTATTTATTCATATATTTATCTTTATTTATTTATTCATATATTTATCTATCCGCACTTTTTCTGTCCGCCCTCAGATCTTAGAAACTACTGAGGCTAGAGGGCTGCAAATTGGTACGTTTATCATCGACACTCTAATCATCAAACATACCAAACTGCAGCCCTCTAGCCTCCTCAGTAGTTTTTATTTTATTTAAGGTTAAAGTTAGCCATAATCGTCCATTCACTAGAAGCTTTCTTATGCTTTCTTGTGCTAATCTTGTCAAAAATGTTTGTTCTGCTTGAATTATGATGGCAATAGTGCAGATTAGGGTAATTGCCCAATCTGTAAACAAGAATAGCCAATCGTCTGCAGGATACAAACGGATATTTCTAAACAAATAATAAAGAAAACAAAAAATCAAGAAAGTGGGTGTGTCTTTATAACTGTAAATTATCGTCCACAATCAGATTCCCTGAGGTCAGTGAGAATATCACTTGAAGGAATAGAGAGAGAGAGAGAGAGAGAGAGAGAGAGAGAGAGAGAGAGAGAGAGAGGCAACTGCTTCAAGGCATCCCCCCCCACAAGATCCATCACATCTTGCCCTTGAATTTTCCCCTTGGGGAGAGACGCATCCGAATCCTCTTCCCACTGGTATACATTATGCTATTAGATTGGCCTTCAAGTGTGCAGGCGTTGTGTAATAATAGTTACGTAAAGATTCTAGGAAAGCCCAGTAGTGTCACTCTATATATAGATGTATATATATATATATATATATATATATATATATATATATATATATATATATATATATATATATATATATATAAATATGTATGTATGTATGTATGTATGTATACTTGGTGAAATGAGACAGACAATAAATAAGAAATTCATTTTTCAATAATTTTCAAATCAGTTATTATTATTATTATTATTATTATTATTATTATTATTATTATTATTATTATTATTAATATTATTATTATTATTATTATTATTATTATTATTATTATTGGTTAAAAGAGAAAATAAAAAATTTTTTTCAATAATTTTCAAATCAATTATTATTATTATTATTATTATTATTATTATTATTATTATTATTATTATTATTATTATTATTATTATTATTATTATTATTTAGATATGCAAAGCTATTTATCTTCTTGGTCAAAAAAGATAGACAATAAATAGAAACTTGATTTTTATTAGTACTTTTCAAATCAGTTATTATTATTATTATTATTATTATTATTATTATTATTATTATTATTATTATTATTATTATTATTATTATTGAAGATGGAAAGAGAAACCCACAAGATTCTTGTGTATAACTTGTTTACTGGTAAATATTTACATATTACTTTGATCTCGGAGCACTTTCAGGTCCTAACTCAGACCCTTTTTCAAGAGATGAGGTAGTCAGGCTGGTTCAAGGCCCAGAAGATTGCTGGGTCTTGAACCAGCCTGACCTACCTCATCTCTTGAAAAAGGGTATTATTATTATTATCGAAGCTGACTCAAGCCTTTCCCTACAGGGACAGCAGCCCAGTACAAAATAAAAGATATACAAAAGTAAAGAATAAATAATAATAGACAAAATACAAAAAAAAATAGATGGCATAAGTTAGATAAGAAACAGCTGCCAAATTATATACTTACACAAGAAATAATCGACCAAATTATATAAAAGCTATTTAATATGCATTCCCCATAGGAATAATAATAATAAAATACCCACCACATTTTTATGGGGGGTAGGGGGATGCATTCTCGTAGCTACTGATGCGGATACTGTAGCAGTAGAAGTTCCCTCGTTTTTGCTAACACTGCCTCTGTCTTCCCGGAATGGTTGACGTCAGATACACAGGGTTAAAAAAATAGTTAAATTTAAGTGACCTCCTGGTTAGCGAGGGCACTGAGAACTCAGTGACGTCAGTCAGTCACAGTGTATGTTTTTCCCCAGGTGAAGAAACAAGTGAGCATTATTTTGTGGTGGTTTTTTCAATATTATTTCACGTCATTGTAACGGTTACTCATTTCATGTTATTTCATTGGAATTTTAAGTAATTTAGCGATATTTTGATGCTCATATTCATAAGGAGAAAACTCTAGATCTTATTTGCCTAAAATACTGCATCAACAAAGTTTGTTAACAATCATAACAAGAAAATAAGAAAATAAATAAATTTTATCCTACGTCTGGCAGCCCTCTGCGTTGGCACGTAAACAATGAACGGACCAAATCGCTTCCTGGGAAAAATGTCGTACGCTAAAGGTGAAAGAGAAATGATATAATAAAATTAATGTAAAATCAGATAACAGGATCCCAGTGAATTTAATGTGTTGGTAATATGATAAAAAGAAATATTATATATATATATATATATATATATATATATATATATATATATATATATATATATATATATATATATATATATATATATACATATATATATATTTATATATATATATATATATATATATATATATATATATATATATATATATATTTGTAACAGAGCACGTGGAATCTCTCTTCCTCTCCGTCCTAAACTCGCCCACGAATGTGCCTCATGTGCGTATGACAAGTCTGACACGCATTTCCATAAATCTGACCTTGAGTCGGCACCGGATGCTGCATCTGGGATTAACAATGATGGTGACGCGTCATTCTCTCGGGGAGTCCTTTCTCTGTCTGTCTGTCTAAAAGTCTGTCTGTCTCTCTGTCCCTCTGTCTGTGTGTCTACAACAGACCTCGGCAAAACAAGCTTTGGATTTCGACGAATGTTTCATGAGAGGATTCGCTAAGCACCAAAAAAAAAAAAAAAAAAAAAAAGTCGCTGAGAAGTCGCAGAAGCCAATATGATCATCCACCCTCCAATCAACAAACATACCAAATTGCAGCCCTCTAGCCTCAGTAGTTTTTGTTTTATTTAAGGTTAAAGTTAGCCATGATCATGCATCTGGCAACAATGTAGATAGGATAGGCCACCACCGGGCCTTGGTTGAAGTTTCACGGGTCGCGGCTCTCATACAGCACTACACCGAGACCACCGAAAGATGGATCTTTTTACTCGTTTACGACTTGGAATCGATTTCTGGGTGTGGTTCGTCCTTCCCGTGAGGTTAGAAGGATTCTTTGCTTTGGGTCTTCAGTGGACAAACTTTGCTTTTTGCTGTCTGTAGTTTTGTAGCAACTTTGTAATTGGTATGTACCTAGCAACTCGCGTTGTGTGTGTTTTTTTTTTTAGAACAGAAGTTTTTGAAATTTTGGACCACCTTTGTAATTTGAGATGTACCTATGTGTGTGTGTGTGTGTGTGTGTGTGTGTGTGTGTGGTTTTTCTTTTTGTAGGACACAGAAATCACGGTCTTTATCAGTTTTTTCTTTTATTTTCTCGTCAGAATGTCTTATTCCACAAGAAGATAAAATAAATATTAGGAAAAAGTGATTTCTGGATGTCATTCTAATTACAATATTCTATTATATTTTGAATATATTTTATACTTCATTCACATTTCTTTTATAAAATCTTACATCTTTTATGATTTCTTGTTATTTGGTGTGACTTTTTTCTGTGGGGAGGGGGCGTTTCTTGCATCAGTTTGGTAGTGACACTCATTTTCACTCCATTCCTCTTCGCCTCTTCGTTCAAACTCTTTGTCAATCTTTTTTATTTTCTCTCTATTTCCTCCATCATCATTCACCCTTCGCACGTCATCCTCCGAATAATCTTCGTGTTCTATCTACCATTTTCTCCTATCATAGTAAGAGCTATAAAAAAATAATGTTAATATAAAAGAGGGTTGTGATGGTAATTCCCTACCATTGAAATGTTCCTTACACACCCTAAGCTAGGACCAAGATGTACTAGCAAGGTTTTGATAGGTCCAAGAAACCTGGTGTGGACCTCTGAACTCTGTCCTAACGATCAAGCCCACGTTGGAAGACGGCAGGTCTTATAAATAGAGGACTGCCGTAGTTACAAGTGGAAAATAAATATATCTATACGCATTGTAATTTTGTAATATATGTTTCGTCTGTGTCTTGTATTTTTTGTGTATGTGTGTAGTGTATGTGTATGTTTTGTGTCGGTTTGTCATGTTTGTTTATTTTTAATTATACTATGTACGTGGTCTTTGTAAATAATACAATTTAAAGACAATCTCCTGTTATGATGATTGATTGATTTCCAAGCTTCCTGGCGTTTTGACATCTTCTGATATGCAAGGGATATCGCTTGAATTCAGAATCTCATTTAAAGGAGAAAAAAGTGAGGAAAAAGTAGACATACAATTACCAGCTGACGTCATAACTAGCTATTCAAGAAGGGTACCAGCTGACGTCATCACTAAATATTCAAGAGAGTACCAGCTGACGTCATAACTAGCTGTTCAAGAAGGTACCAGCTGATGTCATAACTAGCTATTCAAGAGGGTACCAGCCGACATTATCACTAACTATTCAAGAGAGTACTAGCTGACATCATCACTAAATATTCAAGAGAGTACCAGCTGACGTCATCACTAACTCTTCAAAGAGTACCAGCTGACATCACGCCTACTTAAGTAAATAAAAGTCTACCTAGATACCACTCCAAAATCTACTTCATGACCCCACTCCTTACAACTCCAATTCCATGTTCCCTCAGGGAATGAGGTGAGGAGTAGGGAGACTGCGCACTACTTTTTTCCTCACCTTTTACTCCTCTTCCTCAGTCAGCCCGTGAGAATCCATTAACTGAGGAAGAGTCCGTGCAATGAGATTCTTAGATCATGCGTTACCTCTTTGATATCAGAACATATTACGACGCCAGTGAGCTTGAGATCAATCAGTCAATGTCACGGGAAAGTGCCTTTTCATAATATCATTTATGACCACCTAAAAAAAAATTTACAAAAACACTGGACATTATCGTACATCACAATGACTGGCTGCCTCAAGAACTCTCTGAGAAACAAGGTATACACGACAAACATACACATAGATACAAGATACAGATACACCGACCCTTATCATCAGTATTCCACGCTTCGGTACACCTGACGCGAAAGAGGTTCCTTCTGTGTCAGGTAAACACAGGTAGGGGAGTGTTTATGCCCATATGGTGTATAATTTATGCATATTTTCCCCTCCAATTATTCAGCTTCCGCGGGCATCTCTGCCTACTAGGTATCACGTGGCGAAGAGTTAGTCTCATCCCCTTGGACCGAATGTGGAAGAAGAAGAAGAAGAAGAAGAAGAAGAAGAAGAAGAAGAAGAAGAAGAAGAAGAGAGAAGAAGAAGAACTGCAGTAGGACAAGACTGAGAACAAGATTCATATTACGATAAAAAAAATGTTTTGTTTATCCTCTTGGACCAAAATTAGAAGAAGAAGAAGAAGAAGAATAAGAAGAAGAAGAAGGAGGAGGAGGAGGAGGAGGAGGAGGAGGAGGAGGAAGAGGAGGAGGAGGAGGAGGAGGACTGAAATAATGCAAAGGACTGAGAACAAGAAAGAGATTCATATTACGATAAAAAATTTTTTTGGGGGGGTCTCATCCTCTTGGGCCAAATTTGGACGAAGAAGAGGAAGAAGAAGAAGAAGAAGAGGATGAAGAAGAAGAAGAACAACAACAACAACAACAACAATAGGACAAGAACGAGAAGATTCTTATTACAATACAAGTTTTTTTTTTCAAATTTTTGCGGAAAATAACAATCTTTGTTGCTAGGTAAGAAGGTTATTTAAAATTATATATATATATATATATATATATATATATATATATATATATATAATTTTAAATAACACACACATGAACTCAAAAGAAATGATCAGATAGACCATATACAATCCTTGGGTGTTCAGACTCAAAATCAGATTAATGACTAGACCAGTTAACTCAAAATGCCGAGAGTTTTACAATCACGCTATTAGTAATCCAGTGCCTTCTCAAAGTCCACACACACCTTTGTTAATCATACTCACGTGACATTTTCTTTGTTTACCCAGAAATATCAAACGGAAAATGTCCTGAATTATGGCGGATATAAAAAAAGAACCACGTTCGTGCGAATGACAAATTGCCCACTTGACAGGAACGTCAGTAACGTACCAATCTTTTACAAAATGACTACGCATTATGAACTCAACAAGTCTGCTTGACTGGTAAATTTATGATACAATCCCTGTATTCCTTAGGCCCCTAGCTGCTGCAACCCCTTTCATTCCTCTTACTGTACCTCCATTGATATTCTCTTTCTTCCATCTTCCTATTCACTCTCTTCTAACAATTGTTTCATAGTGCAGCTGCAAGGTTTCCCTCCTGTTACACCTGTCAAGACTCTCCACACTCAATTCCCCTTTCAGCGCTGAATGACCTAATAGGTCCCAGTGCTTGGTCTTTGGCCTAAATTCTATATTCTGTTCTGTTGTATAATACTGCCGTCAAATAATGCTATTATGGTGGAAATAGGTTGATTTCAAAATTTCAGTTTTTGATCTGTATTTTATCTCTCTCTAGATAGCCGAGTGGGTAAAGTCCCTGTGAACTTCGGATCAAATCTGCGAGGCATAGGTTCGAATCCGGATTATTATACAAAACATGAACCCTTTCCACATGGAATTTCTTACGGTAACAATTAAATCAGTTTGCGAGCTAGTTGATATCACCTTCTTAGTGTTCCCCGTTGGCTGGGCAGAGACGTGAGGTCTACACCAGGTTGAACAGTTCCTTCCAGACCTCGCCACAGCACTTTGGAATGATCCAATTTATTCCAGCTAACCAATTTTCCAGGATTCCCATTGCCTCTTCCAGTTCTCGAGGTCGAGTCCCGGAGCTCGTGTACAAAACCCTGTTCATTTCCATTTTAAATTACTTCATCAAATCGTGTGGATAATCAGAGATTGGCTAATCAGAGATTGGCTAGCGTGGAGAAAATTAATTGAATGTGAGAGAGGAAGTAGAAGGGAGAAATAGAGGAAAGGTTGGCAAGAGGTTATGAATTTGAAATTGACAGACAGGTTGGTTTTGCAGCCCTCTAGCCCCAGTAGTTTTTAAGATCTGAGGACGGACAGAAAAAGTGCTGACGGACAGACATATCCCGGCACAACAGTTGACCTTTCAGGAAACTAAAAATTGAGAGAGACAGACACCGAATTGGACGACGGCGCACCCAGCCACGGAGTTTAACACCTCAAGTCCATGGCTGTTCCACACAGGAAAAATAAACATAAAAATAAGCATGCCATTAGTCACTGCTTTTTGCCAAAGGTCTCTCGTGCAGCCATTGACTGACACCATAAAAATTCTCAAAGCTAATCAACTTTTGCCCTTGCCTTCGAGTTCCAGTTTCAGTTTCAGTTTCAGAGGTTCAAGGTGGTGGTGGTGGAACCTGGCAGAGTGATTTCAGGCTACGTGACTCCTGAAGGCGTTCCGACGAGTCGTTTGGGGAGCTGAAGAAGAAGAGTTTTTCTCTTGAAGAAGGAAGAACCAGTTGATAACAAACTTTATTTTCTTGGTGGTTTCGAAATCGCAGGTAAGGAAGACCAACCTTCATAATAATACTGATTTTAAGTCAGTGGCCCTGTGGTGGGCTTGTTCCATATGATTAGGGTTCATAATAATAATAATAATAATAATAATAATAATAATAATAATAATAATAATAATAATAATAATAATAATAATAATGATTTTAAGTCAGTGGCCCTGTGGTGGGCTTGTTCCATATGAATAGGGTTCATAATAATAATGATAATAATACTGATTTTAAGTCAGTGACCCTGTGTGGGCTTGTTCCATATGAATAGGGTTTAATAATAATAATAATAATAATAATAATAATAATAATAATAATAATAATAATAATAATAATAATAATGATAATAATAATAATAATAATAATAATTTCAGTCAGTGGCCTGCAAGGCCTTGTTCAATATGAATAGGGTTCATCTACTGAATAATAATAATAATAATAATAATGTTTTCCTTTATATAATCAAAGAAGGTCTTTCAGATAACATATGCTATACAATGAAATATTAGATAAATTTCCACTTTTTTTTGAACTGGTACTTCTGCACCTCTAGCCCAAAGCCCCCTTTGTAAACACACACCACCTTGCTGATTCACAGGTCGTGATGACAAGGCTTTACCACCTGCTGCAGGACTTGGCCCAGGTCCTGGTAGCAACGGCTGTGGGTGCCTTTTGATCTTCTCCACCACCGCCAGTGGTTATAACCTCCAGTATTACGGTGGGCAGTCGAGGCTTCGCGATTCTTTCACTGTTCAGGAAAGGCTATTGGTGCTATGCAGGCCTTTATGACTCAGACACACGAGAAGGCTTGTAAGTGGATTTCCTTCAATGTTCCAGGCGTTTTCTCAAGAGAAAACTGTTTAAGATACAGTTTTTTTTTTATTTTCTTTCAATGTTCAGACGTTTTCTCAAAGGAAAACTGTTTAGAAACAGTTTTATATTTAAGATACTGTTTTATATTTTCTTTCAATTTCAGACGTTTTCTCAAAGGAAAACTAAAATTACTTAAGATATTGTTTCATATTTTCCTTCAATGTTCAGACCTTTTCTCAAAAGGAAAACTATTTAAGACAGTTTTTTTTATATTTTCCTTCAATGTTCCAGACATTTTCTCAAAAGGCAAACTACTTAAGATACAGTTTTGCGTTTTTTATGATTTTATATTTCCTCAAAGGAAAAGCATTTAAGACAGTTTTATATTTTCCTTCCAATATTTCAGACGTGTTCTCAGAAGCAAAACTACTTAAGATACAGTTTTGTGTTTTGAGTGAACAATACAATTCAAAAGAAAAAGATAGTTTAAGTTATAATTTGGATTTCGAGTCATTCGATTTTGATTTTGATTTTCAGTGGAGAAATTATCAGATTTGGTTTTTTTTTATTTTCTCTCTCTCTCTCTCTCTCTCTCTCTCTCTCTCTCTCTCTCTCTCTCTCTCTCTCTCTCTCTCTCTCTCTCTCTCTTGTCTTTGAATTAGGAAACTACTTGAAAATATATATATATATATATATATATATATATATATATATATATATATATATATATATATATATATATATATATATATTCATAAGAGGGTTTTTCTAAACCTCTCAGGCTTATAGAGACTAAATGCATCCCAAATCCTGAGTGATTATAATTTTGGAAAAGTTATATCACAAGTTTCTTGAGTTTGAGAGAGAGAGAGAGAGAGAGAGAGAGAGAGAGAGAGAGAGAGAGAGAGAGAGAGAGATCATGAAGAGGTGATTCCAAAATTTTAGGTTTCTTGAGTTTTAGAGAGAGAGAGAGAGAGAGAAGAGAGAGAGAGAGTTCATCTTCGAATAATAATAATAATAATAATAATAATAATAATAATAATAATAATAATAATAATAATAATAATAATTTGTTTACATATATTTTAGTTTTTCTCATTTAGTCTCCTTCTTCTTCTTTTTCTTCTTCTTCTTCTTCTTCTTCTTCTTCTTCTTCTTCTTCTTCTTCTTTTTCTTCTTCTTCTTCCTAATAATAATAATGATAAAGAATTTTACTGAACCGTGACGACAGACAACGCGAGAATGTCTTGTGGATGTATTGTAAAATAATTGCAAATCAATAATTCACTTTATACCTCATACATGATATTCAAGGACCTGAATTCCGTCTCTTCTACATATATACGTTCCGCCCCAGGATCAATTAACCAGGGCATTTTTCGTAATTACCTGACCTTCGGAGCTCCACAAAAATGCACCAAGATCCAGGACAAATATGTTACAATCTAGCTGGCTCAAGAGGTGTGCAGGTTGAAGAAAAACGCAATTATAAAATTCATTTCCCAGTGTCACGTAGTATTTCCTTTTGGCATGTGATCATGTAAGTTTTTCTTTACCCCATCTCAGAACACAAAAGCTTAAATTAATAAGGTTGCTGTCTGAGGAGATTGAGTGCCGGGGAACCCACGCATGCGTTTCCTCAGGTAAAACCTGCTGAGTTTTTCTGTTTTGCTTTTAGTGAATTACCTTCAGTTCCTTCTACGTTCGTTTGACCTTCCTTTCTGAAGCGACTACGTATAGGGAGTTTGTAGCCCAAAACAAGAATAAATATCTGAGCGCACATTCCATTAAATTGTAAGAGGTCATGAAATCGAGTCCTATTCACAGGCAGTGGCGTTCATTTAATTAATCTCTAACTCACAAACTGAAGTTGTGCAGAATTTCTGTACAAGGTATTGATCGTCAGCACCACTTGTAAGTTGGCAAAAGTGCTCAGGGCACATTGGCCTTGGTGACAGAACTGGTGAATAAAATGGTAGCTGCTGCTACCTAAGTTTGTAATATTCTGGAAAGCTTGACACAACTCAGCTTCCAAAAGGACTGACTTAACTTCCGTTAGGTTTGTCCCAACTTCCGAAAGTTCTGACACAACTTCCGTCAGGTTTAACTTCTTCCAGAAGCTTTTACACAACTCCCAAAAGGTTTGGCTCAACTTCCAAAAGACCTGATAGCTGAAAGGCTAATAAATAAAGTGTTCATTTTTCTTCATTTATTTTCTCTCTCTCTCTCTCTCTCTCTCTCTCTCTCTCTCTCTCTCTCTCTCTCTCTCTCTCTCTCTCTCTTACTCTCCTGATCGCATTTATTACTCATCAATTAAGTCATGATAACCTGTGGACCTGGACTTTGGACCACGTAATTGATCAGAACATTATTTTTTAAAGACTCTACCATGTATTCACCTCCACGTGTGTTCGCCCATATCTTGGCCACTTCTTACATAAAGAAAATTATATAAGTTAGTACTTATGAAATATATATAAATATATGTGTGTTTATGTGTATGTGAATAACTGAATCACGAAGATATGGAACGTGATGAATGTATAAATAAAGGCAAATTCCACAAAGGAAAAAGCGTAACAACGGATTAGATACTAGGCCTTTCGACTTACAGTCATTTACTTAGCAAAAAGGACAGTAAGTCGAAAGGCCTAGCAACCATCTCTGTTGTTTCACTTTTCCCTTCGTGGTATTTTTTATATATATATATATATATATATATATATATATATATATATATATATATATATATATATATATATATATATATATATATATATATATATATATATATATATATTGGTTCATAATAGAAGGAAACTTCTTATTTCTTTGAAGGTGACTGTCGAATGGCCTGTTGGGCGTATGAAGGCTGTCATTCTGCTTCGTCAAAACCTGCTGGGACGAAGTTCGAGTGTCGCTTGTCCCACTTTTACACACAGAACTTGACTCTGAGGACGACCTGACTCCGTCTTCTCATATTGGCTCGGTGAGTTACATGTGTGTGTGTGTGTATAGCCCTTGAAGGAGAGAGAGAGAGAGAGAGGAGTGTTATACACGGAAGAGTTCTTCCTTAGGAACTTTTCCCTTACCCAGACTAACCTTACGCAACGCGGTCAGCCACTCAATCACGTTTTTCGCCAATTTGAGTAACTTCTTGGAATATTGTGAACTCCATTTCTCCACATCAAAGTTAACAGTGATGAAAAGTTGCAAGTGTCCTCTGTTAGCCAGGTTGCACTTGACGTAACTTGTGCATAGCAAAATACATAATCTCAGCACTCTACTTGTAATTCTGTAACAGTAATTCCGGTAATCCAACTATGAGTAACGCCTGTAACCGTAATATCTGCATACAACCATAAGTTTCTATGGCAATAATTCTTGTGTAGTATTATTCAGAAGATGAACCCTGCTCACATGGAACAAGCCACAACAGGGGTCACTGACTTGAAATTCAAGTTTCCAAAGAATGTAGTGGTGCTCAGTAGAAAGTAGTAACAGAAAGTATTATTATTATTATTATTATTATTATTATTATTATTATTATTATTATTATTATTATTATTATTCAGTACAGTAGATGAACCCTATTCATATGGAACAAGCGCACAACAGGGGCCACTGACTTGAAATTCAGGCTTTCAAAGAATATGGTGGTGTTAAGTAACAGAAAGTAATGCGAAATACAGAAAGAAGAGATCACCGATTAGAAATTGAAATATAAATTAACAAATCAATAGACAGATAAATATGTAAGCAAATTATTAAAATACAGGGTGAAATGCATTAGGGTAGTGAAGTTAGAGAGTCACGCACTGAACTTGCAACTTTCCGCAACGTATCATTTCAGATAAATATAAGAGTCCTTTCTTCTACAGACCCGAGCTGGTTCTTGAACCACGGCGTACAGGACGACGGACTTCTTTACATCAGCGCCACTTCCTGGTTCTCTTACGACTACAGCATGACGCTGTGCGCTGTTCAGCCCGGATTCAGGACCATCATGCTCAAAACGGGGAAACAGCAGATCATCAGCTTTATAAGCACATATTATATCAAATATAGGTCTCATATATATATATATATATATATATATATATGTGTGTGTGTGTGTGTATGTGATGTAATCCCTTGTTTATTCTCACATCGCCAAACGTTTCGGGTACCCCTCCATTTCCATCATCAGGGCTGCACTCAGGACTCGAACTCACAGTTAAAATCGGGACTTTTGTCACGTCGAATAAACAGCTGACACTTCGCAGTAAACAGTGTGATGTAAGTCGCCACGACAGTCATTTTCTTTGCTATTTTCAGTTTCCGGCCATGTGGTAATGGATATGCATCCCCTCCCAAGTGGGGGTTTCGAATGGGAGATGGCACGCCATTCAACAACAACTCCCTCGCAGAGAGCAACTCAACAATCAACTACTGGGGAGGAGATTATCAATGTATTTTTACCTCAAGCAGTCTCATCACCTTTTGGCCTAGATCAGGCTATGGTCTGACCCTCTGCCAAGGGAACCCATACGGGTGGAGTGGTGACCATCAAGCCTCGAGACAGGCAGAGTTGTCTGCAAACAGAGCGAATCCCTCTCCCCAAAATTCTGTCAGTAATTTTTTATTAGTATTAATGGAATCGAGACGTATCACTTACATTGGTCAGCGGACTTCAAAGAACACAGTGTCCAGAGACTATTCAGCAAGCTGCCTCAAAAACTGACAAAAAAGTGGAAAATCGGAAACCCGCCAGAAATGTCAGAAAGTTTGTCCGTTCAGAAAAAGCTTTCACTCAGGACAAGATTTTTTCCATGGAAACTATCAACTGCAATTGACAGTTACGCCCTACTTAGGGTAAGAATAAGGGCCAGGGCAGACAAGAGGACCACCAAAAGCAAGCTCAAGAGGAGTTTTCTCTTCTCCTTCCGTCCCATTGGCTGAAAACCTCGGCATCAGCCACGGCCCAGTATGGCCTGTCCTATAGCGCTGCCAGACGCACGATCATGGCTAACTTTAACCTTAAACAAAATCAAAATACTGAAGCTAGAGGGCTGCAATCTGGTATGTTTGATGACTGAAGGGTGGATGATCCACTTACCAATTTGCAACTCTCTAGCCTCAGTAGTTTTTAAGCTTTGAGGGCAGACAGACAAAGCCATCTCAGTAGTTTTCTTTTGGGAATTGATCACAAACCGTGATGATGGGCCTGTTAAGAGTAGTTGTGTCTAGTCAAGACCAGATTATCCACCAAATCATCATCGGGTGATGAATATTATGAGAGAGAGAAAGAGAGAGAGACAGTGAAACAAGATTTTGTGCCAGATTTGTTGCACAGTGAAACAAGAGTTTGTGCCAGTCTGTTTACTCGTATACAGATTTATCCATTCTCTCTCTCTCTCTCTCTCTCTCTCTCTCTCTCTCTCTCTCTCTCTCTCTCTCTCATTTGGATCACCCACCGTCCTCTGTCCTGCTAAGCCCACTGTATATACATGGAATGGGACTTGGTAAGACGATGACCCAGTTTTCCCCAAAACGACTACAGCATTCAACATTTGTATCACCTTTGTATCCACTGAGTAGCACCTTTTTCTTCATTCATCTTCTTGCAGAGTTTTATACCTTGTCTAATTTTAAGCGCTTTCTTTTCCCTTACCAATGAGCTCACGGCTTGCAGACTGTGTCGTGAGCAGGGGAGGGAAGTTTGCAATGAACGATTATGAATGATTACACTCACAATCTTTGCTTTCCAGTTCATGAATTTCTTTGCTTGTAAGTCTAGATTGACACAAGTCAGTAATCTCTGAGCACCAGTGGCTTTCGCTTATCAAATAAGGTCAGTGAGTGATTGATGCCAGAGGCTCTGCCTTTTGTTTATCTGATAAGGTCAATGAGTGGTCCTTTTACGACTGTAGAGGACTGCCTTTTGCTTATAGATAAGGTCAGTGAGTGATTAGCTTCACTTATCTAATAAGGTCAATGATTGATTCTCCTTCTGAAGGCAGTGACTTTCGCTTATGCAATAAGGTCAATGAGTGATTTATGCTAGAGGCACTCCCTTTTGCTTATCTAAAAAGGTCAATGAGTGGTTCTTTTACTAGGGGCACTGCCCTTTGCTTCTCTAATAGGGTCAGTGAGTGATTAGCCTCTGCTTATCTAATAAGGTCAATGAGTGAATATTCTTCTACAGGCACTGCCTTTGGACTATCAGATAAGGTCAATAAGTGAATACTGTTCTAAAGGCAGTGCCTTTGGTCTATCTAATAAGATCAGTGAGTGAATAATCTTCCAAAGGCACTGCCTTTGGACTATCTAATAAGGTCAATGAGTTAATATTCTTCTAAAGGCAGTGCCTTTGGACTATCTAATAAGGTCAATGAGTTAATATTCTTCTAAAGGCACTGCCTTTGGACTATCTAATAAGGTCAATGAGTGAATATTCTTCTAAAGTCACTGCCTTTGCACTATCTAATAAGGTCAATGAGTGAATATTCTTCTAAAGGCAGTGCCTTTGGACTATCTAATAAGGTCATTGAGTGAATATTCTTCTAAAGAAAGGTAATGCCTTTGGTCTATCTAATAAGGTCATTGAGTGATTTATACTAGAGGCACTGCCTTTTATAAGTCTAATATTAAGGTCAATGAGTGATATAAAGTATTTACATGTGAAACAACAGAGTATTGCCAGGCCTTTCAAACTTATTGTCCTTTGCTTAGCAGAGTGCCTTTATTTATACATTCATCACGTTCCATATTTTTGTGATTCAGTTATACATATATAATATATATATATATATATATATATATATATATATATATATATATATACATATAGATTTATTGGTTTTGTTCTTTAATAGCTGATTTTTTCTCTTGTGGGAAACAAAAATATATAGAACAGGAAATAATGGTTTCATTTATACCCTTCTTGACTCTGAATTGGCGTTCTACAATATTTCCAGTAAATTTTGTTGGAAAATGAAATTACACGTCCATAATCTGACTTCCTTTCTCGTGGTTGAAATGTGAGGCCATTTGGCTATTGAAAGGAATGAACCTACAATTATGATTAAAACGAGTACAAAATGCGCTGAAGTTTCTTCGGCGCAATCGAGTTTTCTGCACAGCCGCTACAGCGTATAATCAAGGCCACCAAAAGCAGATTTATCTTTCGGTGGTCTCGGTGCAATGCTGTATGAGCCGCGGCCCATGGAACTTTAGCCACTGCCAGGTGGTGGCCTATCCTATATCGTCGCAAGATTATGGCTAACTTAAGATCTTAAAAACTACTGAGGCTAGAGGGCTGCAAATTGGTATGTTGATCATCCACCCTCCAATCATCAAACATAACAAATTGCAGCCCTCTAGCCTCAGTAGTTTTCATTTTATTTAAGGTTAAAGTTAGCCATAATCATGCATTCTGTAACGATATAGGATACAGTTTCATGGGCCGCGGCGCATTTTTTACTTGTTTAAGTAAAAGTCTAATATATTACTCCAACTGGACAGAGAGAAATAACTGAAATTTTTCATTGGTGCTTCGGAGAATTTTTGCTTTACTTGGAAAAACCGAAAGAGACTTGCAATATATTCCATAATTTTCCAGTCATATTTACAGTTAGCAGTCTAGCATGCAGCATTATTATATAATAAAAGCCTGTTAAAATCTCATATATTATGTATTTAAACTTTGGAGACAACGGGTGGAGGGTAAAATGAAGAAAATCCTGATTATTATAATTATCTGGTTACCCAATTCTACTCTAATCGCTTTCTGAGTGGGAAATCGGTAATCTATTTATCATTTATGTTAATATTTATTTGTCAGTGAGATGTGATATTTCGCGTCCTGGAGACAGTTTTTTAATCTTCCGTTATCAATGCTAATCAGATTCTTATGGTATTTGGTTAATGAGGGGTAGAACTTTAAACAGCTGTTATAGGTCTAGTTCCCACGTAGATATAAAACCTGTATACTAAGAAGATAATGAACGTGAATGACAAATGTGGATTTACCTTTATATATAGATTAATAGTTAGACAGATAGATTGATATACAATATTGCAAAATGCTTAATATTCTTCAAATAATGAGGCAAACAACTGGAAAATCTGCTCACAAACTTCTGAGCCAATTGGAAAGCCTCTTAAAAACGCACTAGCCAAAATACAAAAAGCTTCAGCCAATGAGAGAAGGCCAAACAAAATGTTCTCCCTCAGGGGAGGTTTCTGTACCTCTCTGATTGGCCCAGGGTGGGGGGTGGGGAATATTTCGGAAATCCTCGTCACTTCTTCAGGAGTTCTTTTAGTGTCGACTTGGAAGTGGGTGCTTCTTCAAGTGAGATCAAGAAGCCGGCAAGTAGACGGAAAATCAAGGTGGCGACTTTATATTAAAATTATGGACTGGAAAGTGACTGTGGCTAATAAAAAATGGTATTTTCTTTTGCCGTCAATGAATTCATGTCCAGTGGTAACTGACATCTTAAGGTTGAATTTTGAGGGTATTAGAATGGTTTTAGGTACCGTCCAGGGCAAAGAAGAATGGAGAGATTCAGGGTTTAGGTTCCCAGTCATGGGGATTTATATGTAAAATTTATACCTATTTCAATTGAGTCTTAAGTTTTTGAAATAACTTGAGTTACAGAAATATGATCTTCATTTAGATGGGCAATCAACAGGTGGTTTTAGAACAGATCATGGGAAGGACTAGATAGCACAAAATATAGTTCATTTCAATTGAGTCTTCAGGAGTTTTAGGCCTCTTTGACTAGATAGCACAAAATATATGCTCATTTAAATTGTTCTTCAGGTGGTTTTAGGCCTTTGTGGCTAGATAGCACAAAATATATGTTCATTTCAATTGAGTTTCAGGAGGTTTTAGGCCTATATTGACTAGATAGCACAAAATTTATGCTCATTTAAATTGTTCTTCAGAGGTTTTAGGCCTATATTGACTAGATAGCACAAAGTATATGCTTAATATAATTGATTCTTCAGGAAATTTTAGGCCTATATTAGACTAGATAGCACAAAGTATATGCTTATTTTAATTGATTCTTCAGGAGATTAAAAGGCCTATATGCGACTAGATAGCACAAATATGCTCATTTCAATTGGTTCATGAGAAATTTTAGGCCTATATGCGACTAGATAGCACAAAATATATGCTTATTTTAATTGATTCTAAAGGAGATTTTAGGCCTATATGCGACTAGATAGCACAAAAATATGCTCATTTCAATTGGGTCTAAAGGAGGTTTCAGGCCTAGGCCTATGTGCGACTAGATAGCACAAAATATATGCTCATTTCAATTGGGTCTAAAGGAGGTTTCAGGCCTAGGCCTATATGCAACTAGATAACACAAAATGTATCCATATTTCAATTGATTTTTCAGGAGGTTTTAGTCCTATATGTGACTAGATAGCACATAATACAGGCTTACTTGAGTCTTTAGGCGGTTTTAGTCCTATATGTGACTGGATATGAGCAAGTGGCAGGGTCTTCAGGTAAAGGGGGGATTAATACCCAATTTTGAGTGGGGGTGATTTAGAGGGGATAGGAGGGAGTAGGTAAATAGATCTGGGTGGGCACTGAAATTCTGAAGGATGCATTTGGTCTTAGACAGGGACATCTCGACAGTTAAAAGGCTTGTGGCGTCAGTTTTTTTTTTCCTTATGCACTTGCTCATATCCTGTTATGTGACATACCCCATGTGTAGTCCTATGCCCGTACGCCCACCAGTTAGGCTTTTAGGAAATGAAAACATAAATGTTAGAGAAATTCTTAGTTGAGTGAGGTTTAAAATACGTCAGTTTTTTTTCAAAGCTTAAAGTTAGTTTACTGAGTAATTCTACAGACAAGCTCCCAAGGGCGCCGTGTTTAGTACCAGCCCGCTGGGGTGAATGCAAAAGCAAACAAAACTAATTTCTCATGTAATCTGTAGTGCAATTATATACTCCCTTTTATATATTATAAAAATAATAAACGATTTCTCTCTGAGGATCTGTTCTGTAAGATTACCAAAAATAGTTTTCGTCATAAATATACAACCTGTTAAGAAACATTCCAAGCTTTCAACTATAATTTTAAAACTCTTGCCGTTCAGTTGTATCATAAGAGAATTAGTAAGGAGGTTTTATTGTATTATTAGACCATATTAGTAAAATCTAATCATATTAGATGCAAAATGACAAGGATTTAAATGAGGTATGTGTAATTTTAACATTCTGAGCGAGATTTTAATGAATGCTCAAACTTCAAATTGAAGCCAGGCTGTTTCCTCAGCGATTACTCATTCGAAATGTGAATGAGTATTGTATTTTCTTGTATTTTTCCTCGATATTTGGAGCTTCTTTTTTTTTAAGTTTCCTTGAAATGCTCAAGTCGGAAAGCATACTGAAATGTGTAGCAAATTTACGGTTAGGCCTATCGAGATAGTTCCCGGATTTGTTACTCATTAGGACTACTAAATTTGTTTCGATGTTCGTATGAGTTGGGCTCCTGATCAGTTTTTTTTTTTTTGTTGTGTGTGATTTAAAAGTCTTATATCTTCATGTGGAAATGTGGGTGTTATTTAAGTCTGTTGATTTCATGTGGAAATGTGGGTACGTTAAAGCTTTAAACTGGTTCGCTCTCTTGTTCTGAGTTTTACCAACTAAGTGGGATTTTGTTGCCTCAGGTCAAACAATGGCTCCTTTGATACAGACGAGTAATTCGCTTGTTCCTTCGATTATTTCGGCTCAATTGCAAAAATTTTGTTTTCGTTCTCCACAGGAACATTTCTTTGGCAACATTTAACTAATTCTTTAGGATGGCCAAAGTGCAATTCGTTTTTAATTTGTCGGGGACAGGTCACTACTGGTGTAGTACCATTCTGTGCTACTCCAAAAACGAATTGAAGCAGTAGGTCTAATTATTCTGCAGGTTATTAGCCTACAAAGTATGCTTATCGTACTAGGTTAGGGACCAAATTATCTTGATTTTCCCTGAAAAATTACTGAGATTGGGGGAGCTTTTGTTCAGAGGTTCCAGAATACATTAGAGGGGTGGTAATGACAATTTTGACCGACTTGGTCATTTTGACCAAGCTGAACTAGGTACACCAAATTTTGTATGGTTTTATATTTTTTTTATACATTTTTCCCCGAGTGTTTTATAATACAAAGAAAATAAAGGTTATAGCTTATTAGTCTAAAAAAAAAGTCTACGTATGTTTGTGTCATATACATTGATTCTTAATTTCTTAACGTACATATATACGCACATACATACACACATACTATACAGGTTTATATGTACACAACAAATGCTGTCCATTTTTTACAAACTCAAAATCAACCCTGTTAACATGATTTACAGTCCACCTAAATTAGGTTAGTTTGGGGTCCACGGCATTAAAACCCCTTGGTCAGGCAAGGACTCTATACCCTAGGTTAGGCTAGGTCAGTTCAGGTCAAGCCACAACCATATTTGTTTTAATTTACTGTTTCACAGGTTAGGTCAGGTGTGGCCATAGGTTAGATTAAATGAATTCTTGTATTGCACACGTTTTGTTTTCCCCACACCCAAAAACCCTGGTTTCCCACTGTTGTCCCCCCCCCCCAACTGTAGCAGGATAAAGAGGGGTCCTGTAGCACTTAAAGCTGATAATTTGCTACTGAGTGAACGTCAAACGTTCAAAATACACTAAAGCATATGAAAATCCTATGAATTCCAGAATGCAATTATATTTTACAGTCGAAATTTACAAGGCCAACCCGGAATACTCTAAAGAAGGCTGGTTGACAGCAAATGCCTTTAGAAAATCAGCAAAGCAGAGAGGGAATTCAGAGGCTCGGCAGCTGATGGTAATTTCTAGCCAGTCATGGCTCACACTTCACACTTTTAAACAATGAAGGACGGCAACTGAAATACTGTACATGAAAACCTCTACTGGAGTCTTCATGCTGTGCTCTTAAGTCTGTTTAATACAGTAATTGAGAAAATCATGCAGAAGTCTGTCTCAGTTTTACTGTTACTGAGATGTATAGGCCTATCTTTTGCTTGTTTTATCATTCACTCCCGTGGGAGTGTCTGTGCTGTTAAAGTTAAAATTTATTAGTTGGGGTAGCTAGGAAAGCTGAAATCACACATAAGTTATATCATTTGTTTTGGAAGAGGGGAAAGGCAGGTATGTGTGTGTGTGTGTTTCGGGTACAATTCACACCAGATACCTGAACCTGAACAGGTGTAATATGAGCATTGAAAGGAACAGGTGCTAGAACACAGGTGGAAAATATGTAAAACATGTCAAAAGTGAGGTAGGGGCTGGTGGGACAAATGTGGCACCTATCCCCAAAAGTTTTTAATGATTTCTTCAGTGAATATCTTAAACTAGAGGGCTGAGTCTAATGTTTTCGAACGAACACACATCCACCAGAGGCAAGGACTAAATTTGTGGTCAGTCTGTTACAACCAGCTTTCCCACCATTAATCTAAATACTGTATCCCACCCCAAACCCTAATAATTATGCTTTGGTTGTACACTCCTCAAAAATTCAGGAGTTGAGATTTTCAGCTAATACCACGATAGGGGAGGGACTTGTATTTTGCTGTTCATAACATATGTTTTCTAACTGAACTGTGTTTCTTTGCAGGTGTTACTGCTGTTCTTCTGTTACAAGAAGCAATTAACTTGACATAGGACGTATTGTAGTACTACACTGGATCAACTTGGGCAGGAAACGAAGGCTTAAGGAGGCAATTTTAAAAGGTAACTGTTCTCTATGAATGTTTTTAAACTATAGTCAAAATGTCTTTTATCATTTTACAATTGAACACACATCTCTAAGACGAGGACTAAATTTTTAACCTTTGCTGTTAGAACAAGATTTATGTCTTCCTTATTCCATCCCCTGCCCTTATATTTTGTGACTTGGAGAAATAACTTTCAACTTTATTCTGTGTAACGAACCATTCCCTGACTAAAGGCGTATTCTTCTACAGTACTTACAAGTTTAATTCAATTTAATTTGTACTCAAAAGTTCTGAAGTTTTTCAACATGGAGATGTTTAACCCATGCTCTCTCAGAATCAAGCAAAAAAATTCCATCTCCCAAGTTGTGCTCGAGTTAGACACTACCTCAAATCTACTTAATTGCAATTTTTCAGTCGTGGGGAGATTTGTATCTGACTGTTCTTATGTTCCTTAACTGATCTAAGTATTTTTTTTTCAGGTGTTACCCTATGCTTCAGTTACAAGAAGCAATTAACTGGACAGAAAACTTGACTGTATTGTTACACTGGAACAAGGCTTCAGAAAGCAACCTTAAAGGTAAGCTTTACCAATGAATCTCTTAAGGGGGTCCAGTCTTAAAAGTAATAATTTCATTGATTTTTTTAGCCAGATAATTTAGTCCTAAAGGAAATCTGCCCCATAGGGGGTTAGAGCCATCAGTGCACCTCACGCACGGTGCACTGTAGGCATTACTTAGGGTTCTGTACAGTGTCCCTTCGGCTCCTAGCTGCAACCCCTTGCTATCTGTACACTATACTGTACCTCCTTTCATATTCTCTTTTCCATCTTAAATTCCACCCTCTTCTAACAATTGTTTCATAGTGCAACTGCTTTGAGGTTTCCCTCCTGTTACACCTTTGTAATCTTTTACTGTCAATTTCCATTTCAGTACTAAATGACCTCAGAGGACCCAGCACTTGGCCTTCGGCCTAAAAAATTGTAGAAAGATCCTTAATGTTTTAAGAGTATTTAGACTTCAAGGTTATCTTTATCGAAGAAACTTCTCAAGGGGGCCAGTCTAGAATTTTAAAGTCTGTTATGTTGTAGAATGGGGTCTCACTGAAACTTGAAACTTTTGCTGAAACTTGAAACTTTCGCTGAAACTTGAAACTTTCGCTGAAACTTGAAACTTTCGCTGAAACTTGAAACTTTCGCTGAAACTTGAAACTTTCGCTGAAACTTTCGCTGAAACTTTAGACTTTCGCTGAAACCTGAAACTTTCGCTGAAACTTGAAGCTTGAAGCATAATTAAGCATAACAGGTTTAGTGGTAACTTGAAAGCTAGTAAGTTAAGGTTACCCAGTTCACATACCCTTCAAGATACTAAGCAACATTAACCTAAGTTTATAGAGGGAAAGTTGACCTGAAACTTTGAGTTTATAGAGGGAAAGTTGATATTAACCAGATTTAGCTAAGTTTATAGAGGAAAGTTGATACTAGGCAGCATAACAGGTTTAGAGGGAAAGTTGATATTAACCAGATTTAGTAAGTTTATAGAGGGAAAGTTGATACTAGTTCACATGCCTGAGTTTAAGAAAGTTGATATTAAAGATTTAACCTAAGTTTATAGAGGGAAAGTTGATACTAGGCAGCAATTGCCTGAGTTTATAGAGGGAAAGTTGATATTAACCAGATTTAGCCTAAGTTTATAGAGGGAAAGTTGATACTATGCAGCAATTGCCTGAGTTTATAGAGGGAAAGTTGATATTAACCAGATTTAGCCTAAGTTTATAGAGGGGAAGTTGATACTAGGCAGCAATTGCCTGAGTTTATAGAGGGAAAGTTGATATTAACCAGATTTAGCCTAAGTTTATAGAGGGAAAGTTGATACTAGGCAGCAATTGCCTGAGTTTATAGAGGGAAAGTTGATATTAACCAGGAAAGTTTTGATAGGCACTACTGAGTTTATAGAGGAAAGTTTTGATACTACTTAGCCATTAGCCTAAGTTTATAGAGGGGAAAATTGATGCTAGACTGCAGTTGCCTAAGTTTATAGAGGGAAATTTGATACTAAGCAGCATTAGCCTAAGATAGAGGGAAAGATGGTACTAAGTAGCATTAGCCTAAGTTTATAGAGGGAAAGTTGTTCAGTATTCCAGCTGACCCTTAAAATTGGTTGGTGTGTTTGAGGGGGCAATGGCTATTTGTTTCTCTGAAGTAGGGAACCCTTGTCCAAAAAATTACTTTTTGTAGGGAAAAAAGAAAACTTAATGGGGGAAACAGTGTTAGTGCACAATTGGCTTATACCAAATTTAACTCTTTGTGGAATTTTGTCTTTAGTTTGAACCTTTCATTCAACGCAAGATTTTATTTATTCTTTATCCCTTGATATGACGCGCACACACACACACACACACACACACACACTCACACTCTCACTCTCACTCACTCTCACTCTCTCTCTCTCACTCTCACTCTCTCTCTCTCTCTCTCTCTCTCTCTCTCTCTCTCTCTCTCTCTCTCTCTCTCTCGTTCGTGCATATTTTTTCCCTTGTACTCTTCGTAACTCGAAAAAAGGAGCAATAGGCCTTCAATTCCAAATTCATATAACACACACACTATGTATACTGAAAGCAATATAAGAAATAAATCATTTGTAATTGTGCGATTTTTTATAATTAATGCACAAGAAACTTAAATCAATTTTCCAAATTGAATTTGCTGAAGTCTCAGGACGTAAATGCGACTAATTTCATAAGTCACCCAATAACTTTTCCCGTTTTCTTCTAAATCCGAAAGAAAACGATGCCTCTGGTTGGTTCTGGTTCTCGACCTCCCCTCCTCTCTCTCTCTCTCTCTCTCTCTCTCTCTCTCTCTCTCTCTCTCTCTCTCTCTCTCTCTCTCTCTCTCGTTAACCTGCTATATTTGTTGCAAATTGTCAGATTAGCACAAAAGTTTAAATTACGTAATATTTTTCTGCAGCTTTGCTTAAGGTTTAAAAAATTACATAGGCATAGGAAAAGGAATTGAAAAAATTACATAGGCATAGGAAAAGGGGTTAAAAATTGATATAGGAATAGGAAAAGGGGTTAAAAATTGATATAGGAATAGGAAAAGGTGTTAAAAAATTGATATAGGCATAGGAAAGGGAATTAAAAAGGTCCTAGGAAAAAGGGGTTAGGAAATATACAAAGGCATTGTTTTTTTTTTGGTATGGTATATTGCATTCAGCTTATGTTAAATGGATCATTTTAATTCTGTAAAGCTTTTAGGTTTAAAAAACTATTCACGAAAGTATTGTAATTTGTAGAAATGAATGGATCATTTTAATTCTGTAAAGCTTTTAGATTTAAAAAAAACTATTCACGAAAGTATTGTAATTTGTAGAAATGACTAACTGCAATTTAAAACTTTAAATACGGATGCAGTGAGGATACATTAAGACTGTTTTCATGGGGATACAATGAGAGTACATGACTGTTTTCATGGGTATTCAGTCATGACACATTGTAAGATATCATGTGGGATACAATGAGAATACATAACTGTTTTCATGGGTATTCAGTCTTGACACATTGTAAGAAAACCACTTGAATTCCTCACGAAGCCTCCGCGAGGACATTGTCCTTATCGGCAGATGGAAGGAGACCTTTGTTTATTACTTTGCCTGTGAGGATGCATTAAAATAGTCCTCGCGAAGCCTTTGGGGATTTTTAAATGGTTTTCTTTCAATATAGCAAGACTGAATGCACGAGGAAGGGGAATCTCTTATTTCCATCATCGTATTTTTAAGGAATGTTTAAGTTTAGATTCTCGTGTTCATTGGCTAAGTACTGTACTACTTTAGACTGTCAGTTATCAGTTGGCTTAGTACTATCCTACTTGTCTTGATTCATTTGTAATTAGATTTTCGTCTTAATTCGTTTGTAATTAGATTTTCAGTTATATCCTGTATTAACTAGATTCCCTCTGACACACAGGAATAAAAAAGAGGAACGAAGCAAGATGGCAAGAGCTACCGAGATAGATAGCAGAGCTACCGAGCAAGATAACAGCTACCGGGACAGATAGCAGAGCTACCGAGCAAGATAACAGCTACTGAGTAACCAAGCGAGATAACAGCTACCGAGATAGCAGAGCAACCATTTAGCAACGCTCTCTGAGCAACCCAGCAATATAGAGCACCCGAGCAAGAGAATCGTCGAAGAAACATTATTTTAGTAGCCGGTAATCCAGGGCAATGATTTAAAAGATTTCTGGACGCCACACATTTGAATTTTTTTTTTTTTTTTTTTTTTTTTTTTTTTGCTTCGCTTCGTTGTGGTCAGTTACTTTTCAGCTCAATGTAATTAGAGGTTTTAGTTTACATTTCAGTTCATGTTGTATTAGCAGGTTTTAGTTTGTTACAATTCAGTTCTTGTATAATTTTTGTTTGGCGTTAGTATGTACTGAATTTAATTTCAGTAAGTCAGTTGCATTAGTTTTGACTTTGTCAGTTATCTACTTGTAAAGCAGTTAAATAAAAAAATTTAATTATCCTTTTTTTTTAAGGTTTCCTGAAAAAATTTTTCAAAGATGGGGAATGCAGAGAAAAAATTAAATTTTAGAAACTATAATGTACAGCAATGGCATTACTATAGATCACAAGGTATCAGTAAATATTCCTAAAAAATACTGTACATATCATATTGGCATTATGGTAGTAACCAGTGGTTAACAAAGCAAGGCTCAAGAGAGACCAACCACATTACCCTGGTTGGTAATGGTTTTCAATTAGTGGGTACCGTCATGTGCCAATCAGTTAGACCTCCATTCGCGAGCTCCCAGTAGTAATCAGTCTAGTACCCATTTAGTACCATCCTCTAGGGCAGAAGCCTGTTTCCATTCACGACTTTCCATCAGTACCGTCATCTTAGGTTGTACCATCACTCTTCTTTCCATTCGTGAGCTCCCGTTAGTACCATCAGTCTGTACCATCACTCTTCTTTCCATTCGTGAGCTCCCGTTAGTACCATCAGTCTGGTTTCCACTTGCATGCTCCCATCGTCAGTAGAGCCCTCAGTCTGGTTTCCATCCACCACCTTCCATTAGTATACCATCGTCTTAGCTGTAATGACTTCCATTCTCAATCACCATCAGTGCCATCTTGGGTAACACGACTGTATATTCCTGAAAGTATAAACAATTGATATTTATTTTTACACAGACTTAAGAACAATATGAAGTACTGGCCTAGACTTAAGAACAGTATGAAGTACTGGTTTTAAGGACAATATGAAATACTGGTTTTAAGAGCAATAAGAAGTACTGGCTTTAAGAACATTATGAAGTACTGGTTAATGGTAACGTCAGGAACTTTGCTGGTTAATGGTAATCAAGCAACTTTGCATGAAAATTACAGTCAAATGCTATATGTATATGGCAATAATGCAAAATAATGCTCGAATCATTAAAAACAAAAAAACTTAAGCACTCAAGTCAAAACCAACAAATCACTGAATTGTTCACATGGAATAGAAGTTCAATTCAGTTTAGAAAATATTGCAACAGAATGTTCACATCACTTTTGTCAAAAGTTCAGTAACGAACGAAAAATAAAACGAATGCTGTCGCCACTGGCTTCCTAAAGTCCAACACTAATATATAAAGCAAATCGCAAAAGAAAGAATCACTGCCATGCCAGAACATAGGTCTACAAAGGTTCTTTTTTCAAAAAAGGTAAAATATAGATCATAATTTCCATTATTCTTTCAGATTCCCTACGAAATTATAGCACCTTCATATTAACAGCACGAGGACCAAGGAATTAGGACTAACAGAGCCAAGTTGCAGTTGAGATGCAGGGAAAAACTGAGGAGTTTTAATTTCTTCAATAAATTAAGTTTTGCACGTGCATAGGCCTATTATAAGTGCACGAATGGGATTCATAACTCCTTGAAAACTAGACTGATTATATCCTACATGGGGGACATTTAAATATCTTTAACTATCCTCATGCTACAACTTTTTGGAATACTGACAAGCTATTCCCATTCCAAAAAACATTCCTTTGTCGAATAGTACTAACTGAAACTGGTCTGATAATTCCTCCAAAATTAAATTCTGATCATACCCTATATGGGGGACATTTAAATATATTTAACTATGCTTTAAACTTCCAGTCTCATGCTACAACTTTTTGGAATGCTGACTGAAGCTATTCCCATTCCAAACATTCCTTTGTCGAGTGGTACCAACTGAAACTGGTCTGATGAGAACTTAACATTTCCACATTTCAACGGATATTTTTAATCGTGATCAAAATAAACCTGTGATATATTTTTTAAATCTGATTATTAAAATCTGGGCTACGAATATCATAACTACAGCTTATAAAACGTAACAAACATTTCATGAAGACGTTTTAAGTAATCACTAAAATGTAGTCGATTAAAAAAAAATAATAAAAAACAGTTAACTTTTTATGGAAAAAGACTATATGAAGCCTAACGCCCTTTTTAACACCTTGGCTCTAACAATCAATATTAGGCCTACGTCTTCAGTACACTGCAACACCCGTGAGATATTTGTATAAAGGGTCTAAATTTATTTTAAAGTTACGTAAAAAAATCGCATTCATGGAGTAAATCAGTTTCGTGTTCCATTAATCACCATATTTCTAGTTCAAGAGTGTACTATACCTTTTGATATAGTACTACCAATACTCACATACTGCAATAGTATACCTGATGAATATAGTGATCATAAAATTAATGGTTGCTACAATATATTTCTTTGAAAACTATACTTAATGTAAGCCTCTACACGTCCTAGGGGGGGGGAGAGAGAGAGAGAGAGAGAGAGAGAGAGAGAGAGAGAGAGAGAGAGAGAGAGAGAGAGAGAGAGAGAGAGAGAGAGATCGTACATCTGAAAGGTTAAAAATAGATTTATTATTCTTATACTTGTGGTTAGGTCTAAAAGTTTTCAGAGAGAGAGAGAGAGAGAGAGAGAGATCGTACGTCTGGAAGGTTAAAAATAGCGTTGTTATTCTTATAATAATGGTTAGGTCTAAAGTTTCCAGAGAGAGAGAGAGAGAGAGAGAGAGAGAGAGAGAGAGAGAGAGAGAGAGAGAGAGAGAGAGATCGTTCATCGGAAAGGTTAAAAATGCCGTTCTCATTCTAATACTTGTGGTTAAGTCTGAAGTTTCCTTTCAGTGCATAACTCTTCTGAGAGAGAGAGAGAGAGAGAGAGAGAGAGAGAGAGAGAGAGAGAGAGAGAGAGAGAGAGAGAGAGAGAGAGAGAGAGACCTTTGGTAGGACTGAAATACATTATCTCACTTCTCCAGTGATTCACTACAGAGCACTTAAAGCCAATATCCTAGAAAAAAAAAGTCACTTTATATGATTTTTGCTATTATTATTATTATTATTATTATTATTATTATTATTATTATTATTATTATTATTATTATTATTATTATTATTCAAAGAGCTCTCAAAATTTTAATTTCTGGAGGACTGGCCAGAAATGGAGAAACCATTTAGAAGTTTCAAAAATAAAAATAAAAAATTAAGAACTAGGTTTTCAAATACACATATTATAACCTAGAGGGTAAACTGACCTAATATGCAACTCAGACAAGTATATTTTACATCAAAGTGTTTCAGAAACAACTAGGCCTATTCTCGCTATTCAGTCTTACTGTAAAAGAAACTGCACATGAAGCAACAAATATGTATATATACATTATTCCTATGCTCCTTGTTCTATTATAACATTAAATTAGATAGATTGGTCTTGATAACATGCGATTTATTCCAAATTACTGTTTATTTGTTACTAGATTATTTCAATGGTCACAGGGCCTCTTAACGGCTTAATAATGCTTTTAGCCGGAAACTTTGAGAGATATTAGTCGATATCAATGGCATTTTATGGTCCCCGATTATTCAAAATTTCACCCAGCCAAAATTATACGGGGTTAACAAAATATATATAACGGATAGAATGCGCAATTACGATCCATCTGCGTCGAAATTATCACAAAGATAAAATTATTTAAAGTAAATAAGCTATCTTTTATTACCCTGCTTTCAATCACAACTTCATATCTTGGCTGGAAGTTGATCAGGCCTAAGTATGCATGAAGTTCTCTTTGAATCTAGACTTCTCCTTTCCTGTACAAATAACCTAATACTCTGCTTGCTTGGTGGACGCCATAACGTCACTTAGAATAAGCCCACATTTATATACCTCCATACCATCTTATTTAAGTGATTCCTGCCAGACACTAAGCCTTCTTTGCAATCTTTTTCCGTCTGTGCCATAACCACCAGCTCATCTGCATATAATTCCTAGAGATTCTCATTCCTAATCCCCTCACTCAGTACATCCATAACCAGTACAAAATCCCAGATTCTCATTCCTAATCCCTTCACTCAATGGGTCCATCACCAGTACAAAATCCTAGAGATTCTCATACCCAATACGTTCATAACCAGTGCGAATTCCCAGAGATTCTCATTCTTAACCCTTTCCGCTCAATGCATCCATAACCAATACAAAATCCCAGAGATTCTCATTCCTAATCCCTCCACTCAATACATCCATCATCAGTACGAATTCCCAGAGATTCTGATGCCTAATCCCTTCACTCAATACATCCATAAGCAGCACAAACAGAAATGGGGTAATGCCACTCCTTGATGTACACCAACTCTGACCTCAAACCTTTGTTTTCGTCAGGATTTCATTACTTTTGTCCCTGTTCTTGAACTCATCATTGCAACCATCCTAACCATATGTGACATTTTCCTCTTTCTTAAATACAAATATCCTATCTCGCTTTGCCTTCTATCAAATGCATACTCTAGGTCTATAAAACGAACAGTAGACCTTCAGAGTCTCTTCCTGTAAATGTAGAGGCCATATTAATTGTAGGCCTACCTACATCTCCCTTTAATTTATCCCTCTCTAATTACCACACTCCATAATACTGTCTCTACCTTCTCTTCAAACATTTACCATCAGACTTTCTTCCTATAGTCTTTTGGCATTATTTCCCCCCTCCCATCAGATTGCCTTCAACAGTTCCAGTATCCATGCTTTCCTTCTAGACCTAGTACCTGAAACATTTCAATTTCAATCTTCACTTTACTTATTGTGCCTTCTTATCCAATATTAAATATATCTTCATTACAGCTCCCTACAACTTCCCAACAGCCCCATATCCAAAACCCCGCCCATATCTTCTTTCACGAATGAGAAACAAATCTTTTCACCATACAACGCTAAATACATTAGGAACGTTGTTTTAACGACGTAGACGATTGGAACAAATCAGCCTTAACCAGCCATTAAAAAATGTCAGCCAGAACTCGAAAGTTGTATATAACAGCAATTTCCCAAGTATGTAGTGTCACTGTACAAAAAAAAAAAAAAAAAAAAAAAAAAAAAACCGCGAAAGCACTAATGATTTATCGGACAAAATAAAATAACTTTGAACCGTTTAAAATTAATACGTTACACATTCACCAGACAATTTCGACTGAAATCTCTCAGTTACGTAGGTCTAGCTCCTCTCGCTACTCTGGCATAGTAGAAAACGTGTTTCCATACTCTGATTTCATTATTATTATTATTATTATTATTATTATTATTATTATTATTATTATTATTATTATTATTATTATTCACATGATGAATCATAATCATGTGGAACAAGCTCACCACAGGGGCCACTGACTTGAAATTCGAGCTTTCAAAGATTTTCGTGTTCATTTGAAATCAGCAACAGAAGGTAGTTGGAAATACAGAAAGACGAGATCAGTTATTAGAAACGAAAAAATTAATTATCAAACACAAATATATAAAAACGTAAGTAAATTATTAAAAGACGAGAATTGTGATTATCAGCGACACCAAGATCCGACTCCATGAAAAAAACGGTCAAAATAGTACCACGTGTGTTCCCACGTCCTTTTTTCACGGGTTTTTATTTTAGCGAGAACAAAATTTGTAAGCCTTTGTTTCATGTTTCAGCTCTTGTGCTTTTGTGTCCATTTACTTATTAAATGTTCGAGGGTTAAAAGTTTTTTTATTGCTCTGATATTTTTGGCGCCTTCGAAGTTCAACAAGGAAACAAAAAAAAAAAAAACTAAAACGTTTACAGGATCATCGTTCTTCTGAAACGAACTGTTTTCACTAGAACTCAGGGTTGATACACTTTATATTACTCCAGAATTTAAACAGTATATTTTAGCCTTACCTCTAAAGAAAAACGAACTTTTAACCTATATTTTTTTTATTGACGTACATAAATTCATAAACAAGTAGTACGCTTCAAGACTTATTGATGAAACTAAGATTTTCGATGCAGTTCGTTTTTTTTTTTTTTATTTAAGTCCCAAACAGGTGGGCGTGGCCGCAGCTTACACCTGTCACGTTACAGTAAGTTTAATGAATGAACTTTATCGAACTTACAAAGACGGAACTTTCATTAGATTCGATTTGACGAAAATATCATCACTGCAAAAGCGCAGGTATCACGTGTTAACTGCTTATGGGAATATCTGAGAAAAAAAAAACTTAAAACTGACGACACCATATACCTTTTAACTGTCAAAATGTCCATATCTACGACCAGACGAAGCCTGAAGGATTCCAGTGACCATCCAGACTCACCCCTATACCCACTTCCTAACACCCCTGGCCTCCCCAATCACCGAAATAAGTAGAGGTCCCTCATATCTCGAGATACTTAAACTTAATCCTATCTTATCATTTACAGGCCTAAAACCTTCCGGACTCAATTGTAAATCAGCCTGTATCCCGTGTATATTGCCTTTTCTTGCCCTGTCCTGAGCCTAGCTTTCTAGATAGGCAACTTAGAGATTAGCTTATAAAGGAATTGCTTAAACTCGGCTACGTAAAACCACACGGGGCTAAAATTAGACCAGTTCATTGGCTTAAGGCACTCAATGGCCTCTTGGTTCAGTTCCCTGGGGATCTTAAGTAGCGATAATGGAATACTGGTTTTCACTAACCTTCACCCAGGACAGTACCACCGGGTATTAAGCATACCAATGCCCTAAAAACTGATCACTCATGAATAAAAAAAGAAAATAAAGACACAGGTACTTACTCTATATTCATTCTTTGACCAAAACCAAGGGGTAAGGAATGGTAACTGTCCAGCCGGTTTAGACTCATTTCAGAAACACAATTTCGACGTTAACACCGACAGGTCTTCTGAAGAAGTGACAACGAATTTCGAAGGATTTTTTTCTTCCCCCCTGGGCCAATCAGAGAGCTACAGAAGCCCTCCCTAAGGGGGACATTTTGTTTGGTCTTCTCTCATTGGCCGAAGGTTGAGTGTTTTGGCTAGTACGTTTTTAAGAGGCTTTCCAATTGGCTCAGAGGTCTTTGAGCACATTTTCCCGTTGTTTCTGTCAGTATTTAACGAATATCAGACATTTTACAATATTATATATTTGTATAATCTTAAGCAAAAATTCACAATTGTTAGTGACGTATATTTTCTTATCAAGACATAGTACCATTTCTATACCTGAGGCCTCTTACAGGTGTTAAAAATTAAACTCTTATTAATCACGTACAAGAATCTTATTAGCAGTGAATATGGACGAGGAAATATCCTTACAATGAAAAATATAGTTTCTAACTAACAAGTAAATATTAACAAATATATAAATCACCGATTTGTTGCTAAACAGAGATGAAAACTGTCAGAGCAGGATGAGCTAACCAGTTTGAAGTCATAACAATCAGGACTTGAACTGTCCTGAGACTGTCTCAGATATTGAAAAAGATGGTCTTGGGTATGATGCACTATGTTAGGGTGTTATTCACAAATATGATTATGAAATTGCAATGTATTGTAATTTTGTTATACAGTGATGCTACAATCAATACAAAAACTCCAAATTTTGTCTATTTTGTGATTTTTTGGGGTCCAGTTGGAGAGTAGAGGGAAGTAAGATAGAAGAAAGAGAATATGCCTGGAGGAACAGTAAAAGGAATAAAAGGGGTTGCAGCTAGGGGCTGAAGGAACATTGCAAAGAACCTCAAGTAATACCTACACTGATGGCATGGGAGGTCCCCTTTATAAACAAGTTATTTTTGGACCAAAACATAGTACTTGAATACAATACGGGTACCCTCTTTTTCATTACAGAACGTAAAAGAAAGCATGAACCTGAATTAATTCTGTAAAAGCAAAAATGATACTGCACCAGAATAATAAAAATACTGAATACTTACCAAATCCTTGTACAGTTCAGACAGTATCATCATCATCATCATCAATAATTCAGGAAGGAGGAGGATTTCCAGTTCCTCCTCTCCGTCAAACTCAGCCTCCTGCAACAAGCTAATTGAATTGAATTGACTGAATATAGAATTTAGGCCAAAGGCCAAGCACTGGGACCTATGAGTTCATTCAGAACTGAAAGGAAAATTGACAGTAAAAGATTACAAAGGTGTAATAGGAGGAAAGCCTTGCAGTTGCACTATGAAACAATTGTTAGAAGAGGGTGGAAAGTAAGATGGAAGAAAGAATATGAATGGAGACAGTTGAAGGAATGAAAGGGGTTGCAGCCATGGGCTGAAGGGACACTGCAAAGAACCTTGAGTAATGCCTACAGTGCACTACGCTCGAGTTGCACTTGATGGCACTAGTACCCCTTACAGGGTTAGCAATGTGTTCATCAGACATTAAATTACGACTGTTAGTTTGAGTTGATAAGCACTTTTGTAAAGTTACTTAAGAAAGTGAGTATAGTCTTCAATTCTGAGATACATCAATAGCAAGTATTATGACTACCATAGCAAAAACTGCAAATAACACACTGTTTTCCATTGTAGTTACACTATTCGTCTACAGGGTTTTTAAAGACAGGATTTCCACTAGTAGATCACTGAAAACCAGTGCTAATACTTTCATTCAAAGAAGTGCTCTGCTACCTTAAAGCTCCGTAACTAATGTTTTTAGCTGTGAAGTATTTGTAGCTCCCCCCCAGGGGATTATAAAACAGCCGAGTGAAACTGGAGGAAGAGGGTCTCATCCCACTGTGGCAGCCTGAGCTCATGGGGAAGGCGTGATTGTTCAAAGCTCCTTAAATGCATGGAACCCTCAATAGAAACAGAGAAGTCCAAGCCCTTCAGTCAGACGACCTGGGCAAGGGCTGAGCAGTAGCCCTTTATGGTAAAAAAAATGAACATCTCGATGGAGGTAGATGAGAAACTCTGTGATTTACCAAATAGTATCTCAGACCAGACAGATTCTCCTCAGAAAACACCCACGCCAAGGACAGTTCAGGGTGGTACCATGAAGAGGAATATGGTTGTGGTAACAACGTTCAGAAGGCTGATCGTAAGCAAATCATGAAACATACCAAAATAGCTTTGAAGCCTGTAGTCCCGGGAAGTGCAGTCTTCTCTACATTTCCAAAGAACCACGGCAATGGGAGAGTCCAGGTCAGTCGTCCTTTCTCAAGAAGGTTGTGCAAGTGACGAAGAGCAAAGGGGATTGCATGTTGAAGACTAAGAACAAACAGATTCATGCAGCAGAGATCAGTCATATGCAGATTCTTGCACACTCCACCTGCACTGTCCACATTGGCCTACCTCTTTGAACAGATGCTGACCTTACCATCACTCTCAATGGAAGAGTGACAGCTGCAAGAAGTCTTCTTGGTCTTCTTGCACTGGGCAGACTTCCAGGCCTCCTTCCTTCTGCTGATCTGGAGACAGGGGAGACAAAGAGGAAAAAGAGGAGGAGGAAGAGGAAGAGGAAGGTGAGGCACAGCAACACTTCTTTGAGCTCATACAACCATGAGCCTTCCTGTCCTCTCACATGTCTGCCAGAGTCAGGGCAGACATCCCCCAAGGCACAGAATAATGGGCCACAGGGGTATGAACAGGAGGAACATCCATGAAACCTGCACCTGAAGCAATAAGGTCCGTCCAGTCCGGTGCTAGCGAAGAACTTTTTGGCCAAATCAAAGAAGGCAGAGAATGGAGAAGAGGCAGTGAGAATAGCAGTGTCTTGACCTTTGACTTCCCCCTCAAGTCATTCTCCCACTGGGCAGACAACCTGGAAACGCACATGAAACAGTTCAAGGTCAGCACACACTCCTGGTGGGCTCTACAAGCAGTACACGAAGATTGACGGCTGACAGTCGCAGGAAATGTTAATCTATCATACGCTTGATCATGCCCGGGATATCTACATTGATCACTCCTTCTAGAATAAGAACTATCTGGCACCACAGTTCTCAAGACAGTCGAAACCATATTTAACAAAAAAAGCCCAGTCATCAACTGTTCAAACCAGTGCACAGTTAAAACAATAACATCCAGAGCATCCACACATCCATGTGGTTTAAGAAATAGTTTACCATGTACTCAACCACCTTGTTGCCAAGTTTCAATGACCAGCTCAACTTGAGGCAGAGGTATGCCCATATAAAAGACAAAGGTTAGTATTCTCGTAGGAACAAATACAAGTCAACGGAGTCAGAGGTGCGAGATGTAGCTAATCAGCCCGAGCTTTACTTAGCAATCTATAGGTTAAGAACACATCTGATTTTGGCTGGTAATCAAGAATGAAACTAGAGTTAAACTTAAAGCTTATTATTTTTAATGCATACTTGCAGTAGAAAACATGAAATATTCCTTGAGCAATGAATATAAAAATAATAAGATCCATCAGCTGCTGTTTTACACCTCTTCAACATATCACACTTCTCTCATCAACAATGCATGTACCATATTACAAAAAAAAAAAAAATTGTATTATGTAACAGTACCTAAAAGTAGTAAAGTTATTTCACTCCTTAACATGTCAAGTTTAACCTTCACTATCCAATTAACTTACTTTCCATAACTTTTGTCCTTTCCATTCCACGTCACAAAGCACACTTTCTGAACACACCGCTAAATTTTCAGAGGAATTCTAAAGACCATGAATACAACACCCTTTCTACCATGATGCAAGTATGGTGCCACACCAGTTATTGCGTAAGGGAAAATATACCAAGAGTCAGAATCTTCCCTTATTATTTACAAGCTTTCACTTGGACTCGCTCCCAAAACTGTCGTAACGTAAAATTAGCATGAAGTTGTCATCATTCTAGTGGCTCTTTTTCCTTCTTTGTACTTTAACACTCTTCATCAGTGAAGGGGAGGATATGAAGAACAAAATTAAAAGTTAAGTATAGGCGTTTCTTACAAAACAAATATACAGTGTCCTATAGCTGTAACAGTGTAAGGAAGACTAAATTACATCCACATAAAAATATACAAGTCATCCTTCACATCGATAGACAGGTATGGCACTGTAACATGAGCGCATTACAATTTCCATGCAAACATTTATTCAACACAACATACATTAACCTAGACTCTTACGAATGACCAGAGAAAAAATTTTGTCCACTTAAAAAGTCTTAAAATGAATAAAATTCCTGGTCTGATCCCTGAAGAACTGTCAAATTCCAACAGACTGGTCTGTTATGTACAGAATTACATAAATCTCAACAAATCTTACATAACTTGAAATGAATCAACAAAAATCATATCCCGGATCTAATAAAACTATCTGATACAATTATGATTTAATAATAATTATGTGCAAAACTGAGTATCGGTATCTCAAGTTTTTATCAAGGAGAACAGTATACCACATGTTCATCAACCTAATTATTAGGCATATTAAAATATACATTACGTCCTGAACCTGTTGCACGGTCAGAACTCTTAACAGTAACAACTTACATTGTAAAATGCCATTTGGCTAATCACAGAGAAAAAGGTACAGGTACGATCACTTCGGTCACCAAATCACTAGGATACCGGTGGGGGAGTGTACGAATGGGGGCCATCACCCATGTCCCTATGGAAACGAGGGTCGTTCGATGGCATGGGACCACCCCAGTTTGACCCTCCTTGAGGGAACTTTCCACCTCCCATCATATCACCCTGATCTTCTGGATAATACCCACTGTTCGGGCCCATCTGCCCCATCATATAAGGAGGAGGCATTCCCGGTCCAACATTTGGTGAAGGTGGAGGAACGTTCCCCGAAAACGGCACCGGCGCTGGACCAAGCAGCCCTGGTCTACCTCTGGGGTCAACTCTCGTCAAAGGCGGACCTCCCATTGGACCAGGACCAGGCCCTGGGCCTGGTCCCATATTCTGATATTGCATTCCTCCTTCCATCATGCCCATGTTATTTCCACCGCCACCATACATCCCACCCATGCGAGGGTCTTGATTACGCATGTCATTCATCTGGTCTGCCCTTGGGTCCCGGGACTCAGTCCTGGGATCGCCCCTGCTACCAACACGAGGGTCAACGCGCACATTTGTTCTGGGATCAACGCGAGGCTCTGGGCGAGCCTCAGCTCGTGGGTCAACTCTTGGCTCCCCTCTCGGGTCTCTAGATGAAGCAACCCTGGGATCTCTTGAATCTGCTTCATTAAATCTCTGCTCATTTCTGGAGCCTTGAAAACCAGTGGGACTGAAGGGCCCATCCATTTCGTATCTGGAGGGTGCCCGGGGGCTTTTGTTTGCAGAATCTTCTGTGGAATTCCTTCGCAACATTCGCCGCAGTCTTGGGTCGTCCATTATCCTTGGATCATCTCGGTTAATTTTTAGGTGCGAGAAGTCTGGTTTGGGGATGGTTACTTTTATAAGGTGGTAATACATCGGAGAGTGAGACGACAGCGATGCAACGATTTCCTTGGCAGGAGTATGAACTGGTACTTTAAAAGGCAGGGGTGATGTACTTTCATCACTGTCTCCTAAACCCTTTAAAACATTTAGCTGCCTTAGGTCCACGTCGTAAATGGATGATTCGTTAGACATTCGCATGTCTGTATCACACCGTAAACTTTTACCACCTAAGTCCTCCCTGCGACCTTCTGCTCTCGGCAACACTCGGAGGTCAGTGTCGGACATTCTCTGTCGCTGATCCTGATCAGAGTCTTGCCTCTTGGGCGAGAGGAAGCCACCCTGCGAATCTCGAGAATCGCCGGGACGATCCAGAGGCCCTTGAGAGTCCCAGGAATTCCTTCCCCAAGAATTTGAAGGATACATGTTATCAGACCTCTGATTGGAATCTCTCGTATCACGCTGGTACCTCGAGCTGTCCCCGTTATCTCTGGATGTATCCAGATCTCTTCGAGAGGCAGGTCCTCTGGGGTCTCTGCCTGAATCTTCCATACTATTTCTGCAAGAAAAAAGAAACATTTCATGAAAGGCCCTGTTTGATTATTGCACAAGCATACCCCACTAGGTGCCAAAAGGCCCTGAATTATATCAGTCGGTATCATGCAACAATAAAATTATTAGATATATATCTGCTTATTCAATAAATTCTAGATTACTGTTACAATTATCAAGTAGTTTACCCATACCACTGCGTAAAACTTTTACTTAATTCTCAAAAGACTGGCAAGTGATTCCTCAAAAATTTAGAGACACCTATACAAGTTGTCTTCAGATGTAAAGCATGCAAAATTCAAATCTAGACATCATTTGAAGTTGAGGTCCTCTTCTCTTAGTGCTGTTATATAACTGCTATGAATTACTTTTGTAAATCTGACAAAGCTGTAATTTTGCTCTTTTGCAATATACCAGCACACTGGAGCATAATAAAAATTATTCAAAGGACCACTGGCATTTTCTGCTTCTGTGTGTTTTTACATTGTCACTTGAAAATCACAGCAACCCTTAAATGAAAAGTGCCATGACCCTCTCTCAATCACCAATGACTATGGGCTTGGGTCACAGTGAGGCTTGGGAGTTATTTCAGCTTTTTAGTTTACTGAAAAAGAAAACTATTTTGCCGCACTTTATTCTGTCCACATTTTTTTCTGTCCGCACTTTTTCTGCCTGCCTTCAGATCTTAAAAACTGCCGAAGCTAGAGGGCTGCAAACTGGTATGTAGATCATTCACCCACCAATCATCACACATAACAAACTGCAGCCCTCTAGCCTCTGTAGTTTTTATTTTATTTAAGGTTAAAGTTCGCCATAACCGTGCTTCTGGCAACAATATAGGATAGGCCACCACTGGGCTATGGTTAAAGTTTCATAGGCCATGGCTCATACAGCATTATACTAAGACCACTGAAAGAGATCTATTTTCGGTGGCCTTGATTATATGCTTTGGCAGCTGTACAGAAAACTCGATTGCGCCAAAGAAACTTCGGCACATTTTTTACTTGTTAATATTTTGTTATAGTTTATTTTCTTTGGCAGCTTTGTCTTCAGAATTTACTCACAAGAATGAAAATGTAATTCCATGAAACATATGATTTTTCAAGAACAACAAAAACAGCTTGTTTTTTCTTCAGCATGTAAGGAGATTTTTTTCAAAGTCTGTGCTGTCTTTCTGAACCAAAACTACCCACATAACCTTTAAATCAAGAGTATTTCGAAACCTACATGACCCACCAGCTATTTTTTAAAAGTGCCAAACATTTCTGCAAAATTACCAAACTTGATAATCCACCAGCTGTCTCCAAAACATCTCTGTCTTCAATTACATAACAGAGAAAAGCGCAGCCACTCGTGCAAAGTTTACGATGGCGGAGAGCCCAGCCTCTAACGCAGGGTCTGAACACATGATTTAGCAAGGACAAGAACACAAGAAAACTTTATACTCACTTTGCCGCGACTTGATTCTTGACAGCCGACAGAACGAAAGCTAAGTCGGTGATCTTGATGTTGTCGAGGTTAATGTTAGGAAATGGGTTCTTTGCTTGAGACTGCGACATAGGAGGAGTGTTGCTTCCGTCCTCCTTTTTCCCTGGAGGAGTGAATCTCCCTCCGCCCATAGGCGGTGTCCTGGATCCCGGTGGCGTTCTACTTGGCGACATGATGGTGTTGTGGCTGGGATTCTGAAATAACAAGACTTGAAATCAATCTACCAGAGTGACATGCACCTTCTATGTAGATAAGGATCAATCACAGCCAAGCAAAAGAAAAGGTGCCGAGTTTTAATCCAAGATTTACACAGCATTCTCCTAAAGAAATTTATGAAAAGAGACTGAAAGAGACCAAAAAGTCAAGCACACGGGAGAGCAAAACCCAGGGGAGGAAATGTTAAACGAACCGAGCCAAGAATAACCTGGCTTGGTGGATCATGTTATGTGGCCTTTTCAAAGGAGAACATTTTTTCTATTTTTGGGTGATATTTTTTCTCTACGAACTAACTTACTCCCAGTTCCCATTATGGCTGTCTGAAGGAATTGACAATGAAAGATTATCCCATACAAATAGAAGATATTGTACGGTACAGTGAACCCTTATTCGTATTCGCGGGGATCGTCCCACACCCCCGCGAATAGGTCAAATCCCGCTGAATGCTTAAAACCCTCTAAAAACACTTAGAACTGCCCATTTTGATAGCTTAAACCAAGAAAAACCCTGTAAAAATGCTTATACCTGAGTATTTTAATGGTTTTATCAGAAAAAGGTCATTTATTCATGAAAATTATATGAAAATACAGTAATTAGTGAATATTTCTCGGTGAAAAATACATGAGGGCGAATTTTCCGCGAACGATAGCTAGATATGTTCCACAGAGAAACCCACGAACGCGCGAGTCCGCGAACCATGAGAACGCGAATACGGGGGGTTTACTGTCCCTCAAAGTCAGTTAGAACAAAACCTTCAACTCATTCATGTCACCTCAGCTATAAAAAGAAAACACTGCAATTCACTGGATTTACATGAAAAAAAAAAAAAATAAAAAATACTGCTTAACGGAAGTATAAAAGAACAACTAAAATATCAATCAACCATATAAGAGGCTCCAATAACAGTACTGGACTTCATTTCGGGCTACAGAATCAACAAAGCGGAACAGGTAGAATACGAAACCCTGCTTCACATACCTGCCAAGAGGGTTTGCTTGGCGAGGGACCGTCCCCTTCTTCATCGCTGCTGTACCAGTTCATGTTGCTCGTGCCAGGCCCTGCGTCGTCCGGATTGTTGTCCATCACGTCGTCGTCGTCCTGGACCGAATGCTGCTGTTGTATCCGCTGGAAGAAATCCCTCTGCTTCTGCGGCATGCAAGCCATCATGCCGCCTAACTTCTTCCCCGGACTGGGGTGCTGCATGGCATTTCCCGGGCCGTGGTCTCCACCGGCGCCCATGTTGTTGCTGTTCGGGCTGGTCATCGATTCCGAGCAGCTGCTGGTGTTGGGTGTGATGGGGCTGCCTCTCACAGGTGGAACCTCCCCATTCACCATATTTTTATCTGGAAGATATTTATTTATTTATTTATTTATTAATATTATTATTATTATTATTATTATTATTATTATTATTATTATTATTATTATTATTATTATTATTATTATTGTTAAAGAGAATGGCAGCATTAGTGGAACTGACTTTATATATGGTCTTTTCAATTCTTATTACTTTCTTCTCACCAGGGCTGATATTTGCTAATAATATCAGCCCTGATGAGATGAAAATAATAAGAAGAGTTGAAAAGACCAATCATAAAATCAATTCCACTGATGCTGCCATCCTCTTTCACAAGACTTGCTTGAAAGAGGGTCTGCTCCCTTCATATATTATTATTATATTATTATATAATTATTATTCAGAAGATGAACCCTATTCATAAGGAACAAGCCCACCACAGGGACCATTGATTTGAAATTCAAGCTTCCCAAGAGTGTGGTGTTCGACAGATAGAAGTAACAGGAAGTAAAGGGATATACAGAAAGACGAGATCACTTATTAAAAAAGAAAAATTAAACTAACAAATAAATAAATAGCTGACAATGTAATTAAATTATCATCCTCAAAAGCTGCATTGCATAAAAAGCCTACTCTACGTTACTTTGAATTTACTGACATTCTCTGAATCCCCAGTACCAAGAACATTATGATCTTATCTTATAAATCTGGAATCTTAGATTTCTCCTATGTTTTTATGATATACTTGTAATATGTCAGTTTCTACTTTGTCAAGTGTTTACAGTGGGAGTATTTAAGCTTGGTTATTTGTCAAGAACAAAGTAGCATACCCATGCTTCGATTCAACACGAGTTCAGGTTCTGACATCGTCATTCTACAAATTTACGGCGCAACAATTTTTTACCGAGTTTAGTTCCACTTTAAAGTTAAGGTCCATTTAAATCCCGGGTTTTCAGTCACTGGACTGTGGAACAGTCTCCCTGAGGATGTTGTACAACTGGAACTTCAAAAGAAAGTCTCATTGTATTTTAATAATTTACTGATCTATTCTTCTGTATTTCCTATTACCTCCTGTTGCTTCTTTCACATGAAAATCATAATCCTTCGAAGCTTGAATTTCGAATCAGTGGCCTCTACGGTGGGCTTGTTCCATATGAATAGGGTTTATCTTCTGAATACTGTAAAAATAATACTAACGCAGTAATGTAACACTCACCAGGTCTGTGGAAAATCAACCTTACAAAGAATGCTTAACTTCTCAATTTCCTTATTTGTATGGATTTTTTTTTTTAATTCTTGGAATATCCAAATAAAAATTAAACTAAATATTCTCCCCAGCATTAATCTTCAAACCCATGCCTGACAGACAGGTGTGTTCTATTCTTAAACCACTTAGCCACATTCTCCAAAGAATCTCGGAAGGATTTAGCAGAAAAAAGTCGAGAATTTAGGTATTCATTTTATCGTCACTGTATTTCCATCAAACCATTTATAAAAGCACAACAGAACTGCACTTACACTGAGAAGATGAAGTTAGGTACAATATTCACTTTTACTACTGTACTATTATTCAGATGGTGTTCATTAGGAAGAGGTAAGGGGTGGTAAAGGGAAACACAGAAAAAAGAAAAATCAATGAACAGATAAAAATGTACCAAACTGCAGGGAGAATAGTATTACACTTACACTGAGATGAGCTCGGGCCCCTTTCGTCCGACTTGCCGCCCATCCAGTCGCCACCGTCGTGGCCGCCTCGATGCCGCCAGTCTTCCGGTGACCCGTGGTGAGGCTGGTTCCTCATCCCCTTGTCGTACGACTGATTCCGGAAGGCTTTGACCAAATTCTCGACGTTGCGGTCCAAGTTGACTCGGGACTCGTCGTGATGTTCTGAAAATTAATTTAGTGGAATAGAAAATAGATTTTAGGTCAATGGCCAAGCGCTGGGACTTACGAGGTCAAAAATAGATTTTAGGTCAATGGCCAAGCGCTGGGACTTACGAGGTCATTCAGCGCTGAAAGGGAAACTGACAGTAAGAGGGTCTGAAAGGTGTAACAGGAGGAAAACCTCACGGTTGCACTATGAAAAAATTGTTGAGCAAAGGCGGAAAGTCTGACGGAAGAAGGAGAATATGAACAGAGGTACCGTAAATAGGAGAAAATTGACTGAGTATCATTTACATCATGAGAAAACAGAATAGCAATATAGAGGTGTTACAACTCAAAAAATTCATCATGATATTTCTGATAATTTATTCAGTATCATCTCTGCATCATGAACACAGAACAGCAATGTAGAAGAGGTACGTCTCAAAAAGTACTATTCCTGATTACTGTGGTAAATAAATATACTAAAACCATACTGAAATTAGCAGGATTGGTTTAAATAAGCTCTATTAGTATTAATAGTAATAGTGGTGGTGGCAAAAAGTATACCACTGTTGAACGTGTTGCTCAAAGTCTCAAATTTAAAGCATAAATTATCTACAATAAAAACTTGATATCAAGTACTCCTGTAATGCATAGAGAAACACTCCTATAGCTAGCACTCCTTTTCAGAGAAAGTGGCTTCAGAAAGTTTATGGGAAGAAACTGCAATTTTCAGTAGCCAAATCAACCATGACATATCAGATTCAGGAAAAGTCAAAACTCTTAATATCTGGGAATGAAAAAGTCTCGAACTCTCAGAAGACGTGTTAAAGTTATACACAGGATAAGGCAGAGTATTTAAAAGACGTATTAGTTTTACAGCACACAGCAGAGTACTTTTTTGAGTCTAGAAACAACTACAACTTTCCTACTTGGAGGCTCCAAGTACAAAGTAAAAGTGGCTTACTCGATGGTGATATGTGGTCATGCTTTCCATACATTTTGGACATCTTATCTTCACCCATGTCACAGTGTCTTCTAGAGTCGCCCATTTTACCGTCGTGTTTCATCTTGTCCATGCTGTTTCCGCCATCCTCATCCTCCATGCTCTTAGCTCTCGCTTGCCTCTTTATAACGTTTCTTATCGCCTTATCAACATCTGGAAAAATGTAAACATTCCTGAGGAGCTACGCCTAGAAAAATCAGAGCATTCTTAAGAACAGAGTAAGATTTCAGCTTCCATCCGTGACTATCCATTGAAACATTTTCTACTAAGCAATTGAAATTTATGTGCTATTTCATGATTATATTTCTTCACAATTGCTAGTCTATGTAATGTATATAAATACAGTCAAGATATAAAGGAAAGTAAGAAATATTACACTTATTCAAACAATCTGTATCAATCAAGTACAACACTGTATAAAGCTGAATTTCTAAGATCTATATAGATGTGTAACCCAATTGTGCACAGTTCACATAAGCAGTGTTTTCAAATGTAGTGCAATTAGGTCAAAATACTATGACTATGAACAAGGATGCAGTTTCAGCTGTCTGTGTGAAATGAATGCAACAAGAAACAAACCCTTTTGGAAATGACAGAAAACTTTCAGCAGTTATATGTGATAAAACACGCATCTGTTTGATTTATTATTGCTGTAAGCAGAAAACACGAATAGAATATAGAATTTATGCCAAGGGCTAAGCGCTAGGACCTATGAAGTCATTCAGCACTGAAAGAGAAGATGACAGTAAAAGGTTCGAAAGCTGTTACAGGAGGAAAACCTTGCAGTTGCACTATGAAACAGTTGTTGGAGGGTGTGGAAAGTCAGATGGGAGAAAGAATATGAACGGAGGCACAATAAAAGGAATGACAAAGGATGTAGCTAGGAGTCGAAGGGATGCTGCAAAGACCCATAAGTAATGTCTACAGTGCACCACTTGGGGCAATGACAGACTAACCCCTGCAGGGACAGAAAACGTGAATAAAATTCAATCGTAATGTAAACATACAGTACACCACAAGGAGTAAGAGATTTTTATTTTTTCCAGTGGAAACCTGGCCTCCACGTCAACATCTCTAGCGCCTGACCTTATGGAGCAAACTCAACTTTCCTATTAACAAAAACTCAGAAGGTAAAAGCTTTCTTCTCATCAGTAATGAAGGACACAACAAGTCAGATAGAACACTTGAACTTACATTTGAATCCCCTGTCTCAAGGTCCATTATCCCGGCATGTTCTCCACATCCATGGGGTTGCCGCTCCGATGGGCTTCCGTGATGGACACGACCATATTGGCGGCCTCCTTGGTCAGGCGGGAAAGTCTCCAAGAATGTCTTTTGGCGCTAATTGATATGCTGCAAAAGACATGCTAATTTAGGACCCTTCTACAAATGCATTTTTCTCCATGAAGAGAAATCCCAATATATAAACTTCAGCTTTGTTATTTAATTACTAGTTTAGAAAACAATACAAAGATGTAAATACTGAATGGTTATACTGTACAGTACAGCATTTCCAGGAAATGTTACGAAGACATCATTTAAAAGTAGAAGCACCTCTTCTTAACATACAACTTGGGGTCCATCACCCACACTTTACACTTAACATTCAACTTAAGAGATTTATCTAAAAATGGACCACATCTGAAATGGTAACATAGCAAAAAAAAAAAATACCATAATACTGTTGTTGATAAGAAAAGGAATATGTTTAGCTGAGGTGTTCCTGTACTACAGTACGCTTCCCGTCAAAGTATTTCAAAGAAATCCTGTAACCTTGAAAAACAATACTGTACCTTTAACAAGATGCCCCTTGTGGCATCTGACATGGGCTCGTGGCTGAATTTACATTTGTCGGCAGATTTGCACTTGACTCCAGTGTGGTAGTATTTACAAGGAAAGTCTTTGTGCATGTACAAACACTTCTCTCTTTTGCACAACAGTCCATCATGTAAAACTTGCAGAGCTCCATCTTACGCTGGGGCTGGATGTCGTGAGAATACGGGCAGGCTTTTCCCTGCGAAAAGAAGGACAATTTTGCTAAGCACAGTCTGTCAAACATTCCTGCAAGAAAAATGCTTCCTGTCTGCATTAAAATAGAAAAATCTGCTGAAAATTCAAAGAACCAGCCTTTGAATTTTGTGTGAAAATGTATGACAAAGGTAGATAAACCAGCATGATCCTTAAAAGATGGTAAAATATTCATCTAAGATGCCATACTTCTTTACAAGTTGTTAAATAATTGACAGAAATTGTCAAAAAATAGTATTGCACCTAGTGTATGCACTAGTCCCTCAACCTGTCAATTACTTCAAGACTGACCTAACAAACAAAACCTGGTAAGCAACAGACTCTATAGCATAACCAGTATATTTCAATATTCGCATTAGCTCAGGCCACTGTTACTTCCATACCTTTTCCAACCTAAGCTGACCTGCACTTCACATTTACTGAAATTAAGTAATTAAGTGTTGTGTGGAAAACATATCAGTTTAATAAAGGCAGCCAAGAAAATATAACTGACTGATTGATTGAATACAAAAATTTAGCCCAAAGGTCAACCACTGGGACCTGTGAGGCCATTCAGCACTGAAACAGAAATTGACAGTAAAAGGTCTGAAAGGTGTAACAGGAGGAAAACCTCGCAGTTACACTACGAATCAATTGTTAGGAGAGGGTGGAAAGTATGATGGAAGAGGGAATATGAAAGCGGGTACAGTTAAAGGAACGAAAGAGGTTGCAGCTAGGGGCTGATGGTATGCTGCAAAGAACCTTAAGTAATCCCTACAGTGCACCGCATGAGATGCACTGATGGCACGAACCCCCTCACGGGCCAAGAAACAATCAATACAGTAAAGCACGTACTCCTACCAGGCCACCTGGATATGTACTATGTATTAGCAAGAGTAAATTTCAAATACAGTTAGTAAACTCCATGTTCTACATGACTGACTAGTTTATGGAAATTTCAGTGCTTTAGACAGTGAAAAAAAAAAAAAAAAGAGTTGGCGTAATTGGACAGCAAGACTGAAAAAAAGAATTGGAACGGAGGTAAAGTTTAAGGCTGAAAAGTGAGTGCAGTTAGGGGAAAGGGATGCTGTAAAAACCTTTAGTAATGCCTACAGTGCACAACATTAGGTGCAACGATGGAACTACCCCCTAGGGGGCATGTTGTACATGACTGACCCAACAATACTCTGCAAAACTTACTCTTTGGCAGCTTCCTGCATATAGTACATGCAAATGGCTTCGTTTTTACGGGAAGGAGATCGTGATCTCGACCTCCTGTGTCTCCTCCGTCGTCTGTGGTCCATCCGCATTTCCGAATCCGAACCAGAATCGAAGGAGTCATAATCTGTGTGGCAAGAAAAGACAATAAAATTACATACATAGACAAAATGACATCCTTAGCTCATGAAAAATTGAAAAGCAACATTAGAATGCAATAGAATACAGAATCTAGGCCACAAGTCAAGTGCTGGGACCTATACAGTCACTTGGCGCTGGAACGAAATTGACAGTAAAAAGGTTTGAAAGGCGTAACAGGAGAAAAACCTCGCAGTTGCACTATGAATCAATTGTTAGGAGAGAGTGGAAAGTAAGAACGAAGAGAATATGAATGGAGGTACAGTAAATGGAATGAGGCGCACTGATGGCATTACCCCATATGGGAGAAAAAAAGCAACATTCATTTTTTTTTACATATCGATTGCACCACAAACTTGAAGTTACACCACTTCAATTACTTCTATACAGTTGAACAGTTAATTTCTTTAATTTCATTCTGAAAGATTAGTGCTGTAGTGAAATTCATAACATATATTAAAGCATTTCGGTAAATAACTAACAACCTTTGCTGTAGTGAAATTCATAACATATATTAAAGCATTTCGGTAAATAACTAACAACCTAAAAATGCAAAATATAGACATACGATAGAACCCTTCTTTTAATTAAAAAGAATTATAGAATACTTTTAGTGGTTTTTAAATGCAAATGCAATATCGTACATCAAACTCAATTAATAAACTGTGATCCCCACGGAATTAGTTTTATTTCACACGATTTAATTTTCCTTTAAGTTGCAAAGGTATAAACCTGACACAAGCCACCCACCTCGGAACATAGGATGACCAAAGGGTCCAGGAGGGCCGTGACGTAACCATACCCGGTGGGGAGATCGACCCACGCAGATACATTTCCTGCTGGAGCATAGCGTCAAAGCCCATCTCGTCACCAAAGGCGTATGGATGAGGAACCACCTTCCTGTGGGAAAACTGGTGGGAAGGGAAACATTAAATTCTTCGCTGATTTTTTCATCGTGTGAAACGACAGTGATAGCTATTATTATTCTTATTCAGAGGACGAACCCTATTCATATGGAACAAGCCCACCACAGGGGCCACTGACTTGAACTTCAAGCATCCAAAGAATGTGGTTTCATTAGAAAGATAAAGGGAATACAGAGAGAAGAGGTCTCACTTATTAAAAAAAGAAAAACTAAATTAATAAATATATTAATAAACAGATAAAAATATAGTAAAATGAAAGGAGAATTATATAGACTTCCTTGTAATCTTTTCAATATGAAATTCAAAGGATTAAAAAGCTCGCAGCAACATGAATCTTGAAATGGAGAAACAAAATCTATACAGAGCTTTTGGGAATCTATCTGATTACCCTTTTCAACTGAAATGGGAAACTGAACAGATTCCCAAAAGCTCTCTGTATAAGAGATTTAATCTGAATATATTTATATTTGTACCTGTACATAACTGTGGATTTGTTTCTCCGTTCAAAGGATTATTACACAGCATCACCACTATTACAATATAATATAAAGAAAATGGTTTAATACATTATCCAGTACTATTATTTTCAATATTCTGAAGTACAGCCAGAACATTAAGTTCACATTCATCTCCCAAAAAAGGGGCTTGATATTATGCATAATAATCATGCTCTTTACACACTTTTATCTCTAGAAAATACAATGGCTAATTCAAATGAAACGCTGAGGATTCTGATAAACTTCTAAAAGATATCTGCATCTAAGATTTGTCATTACAGCTCTGGATGAAATCAGAAAAGTTACATAGTGGAACAAAGTCACACAAGTTATTCATCAAATACCCGCAAGTCAGACAATGCGACCAATATTTCGAAGACAAGACCAAATATTTTGAGTATGGCATTTATTTAAAATACCTTCCGGGAGTTACGCCCGTCCCTCAGTAAGTACCAGGTCATACTGGTCTGACTGGCAGTACCGAGAGAATATAGAACTTAGGCCAAAACCTAGCACTGGGACCTGTGAGGTCATTCAGCGTTGAAAGGGAAATTGATAGCAAGAAGGTTTTAAAGGTGAAACAGAAGGAAAACCTGGCAGTTGCAACATGAATCAATTGTTAGAAGAGGGTGGAAAGTATGATGGAAGAAAGAGAATATGAACACAGGTGCGGTACAAGGAATGAAAGGGGTTGCAGCTCAGGGCCGAAGGGACACCGCAAACAACCTTACGGAATGCCTACAGTGCACCGCATAAGGTGCACTGTCAGCACTAACCCCTACAGGGCTAAGGTAGGTTAGGTAGGGCAGGACACCCTACGACGGGTAAATTACAATCTTACAATCCGTAGCCTAATTACAAAACGCAAAGACCTCAGGTTAAATTTTACCAAAAAAACATTACAGTGACCTAAGTGTCAAGCCATTTGCACAGCACAGGTGCTCCAGAAATGTACCTTTGGAGGTGGAGCGGGATTTCCTCATCTTCCTCATCGCTGCTGGCGTGTTTTCTCTTTCTCTTCTTCTTCTTGCGCTTGTCTTTTCATCGCTCGTCTTCCCGGTGCTTTCTCTTTGAATCCTCCTTGCCCTGGAATACAGTATAATACTTAGTGCCTTGCTCAAAAGCATAAGTCTTCTGGTAAGAAACCACGTTACTGTACAGTATTTGCATGAACTGATTACTGCTCTTGTTAATGAACTACTGTATAAAGACAAAATACCTAATTCAAAAATCAATGATGATGCCGAATTATCTTCAAGTCAATACTATAGCTTTTTTTTTTTTTGTCCTCAAACATTTTATTTGATCCACACACACACACACACACACACACACACACACACACACACACACACACACACACACACACACACACACACACACTCTTCCTTGTCAAAACCCACACTGTTCTTCCTCTATCAATCATTATACCATGTATCTTACTTTCTAACTCATAGTCCTACTAAATAATAATAATAATAATAATAATAATAATAATAATAATAATAATAATAATGATAATAATGAACTATATTCTGCCTGTTCTACAGATACTTGGACCACTTTCCTAGAAATATCAAGAGCACTAAAAGACAAATAAAAAATTATGCAAGCAACCCACATCACACTAACCCCTTCAGTCCCTAGGTGTAAAAATGGAGATCTATTTACGTATGAGAGCAATGACAATGCAGCTCAAGTTATGAACCAGTTCATAAACTGGAACAAATAATGGGTCCCTCTTGGAGGACTCAATGATAGTCGATGACAGGGCCTCCACCATCGTCAACAAGGTTTATTTTTGGAGGACCCACCCCATACCATAGTTTACTCATTGGCACAGCCTTCTGTAAAAGACCTGCCTTGAAGAAGGATAGTTGGTTAATGCCAGTGGAGGGAAACAGAAGGAGGAAGGAAAGAAGGAATACAGAATTTAGGTGAAAGGCCAAGAGCTGGGACTTATGAGGTCATTCAGTGCTGAAAGGGAAACTGACAGTACATAAGAAGGTCTGGAAGGTGTAACAAGAGGAAACAATTGTTAGGAGAGGGTTGAGGAAACTCAGATGTGAACAGAGGTACAGTCAAAGGAACGAAAGGGGTTGCAGCTAGGGGCCGAAGGGAAGCTGCAAAGACCCTTAAAGTGATACCTACACTGCACCAAGTGAGGTGCATTGACTCCACTACCCCCCTACGGAGCAGGGGAGGGGAACCAACCGACAGAATGCTACCTTACCTCCTTCCTCTCTTTCTTCAGGGCTTCCTCATCTCTGGGCTCGGCGAGGTTCCCGTCTTTGGCGGCAGCGACCTGCGTCTTGCCCTCCGCACCGTCTGCCTTGTTGGACTCTCCATTTTTTTTCTCTTCCTTCTCTTCCTTAGCATAAGGAGGAGTCCCACCTGGTCTGGGGGACCCATCAACCTTTTCTCCTTCGTCTTCGTCCTCCAGCTCTCCTTCCTCCAGCTCCCCATCTTCTTTTTCTTCTTCTTTGATGTCCACCTGACTCTCTTCCATCTCTCTGGGGGGGGGGAAAAGATAATACTTAGAGAGAATTGAAGCACAGTAGTGGGTAGTGATTAATCAATTTGAGATACAGCAACTGCCTCAGCGTAACGGACCTCAATTTGGCAGAATTCTGTGCTTACCAGATTCTGTCCTATGGCTGTTTTTTCCTGTTACCATTTCAGATGTCATGTATTTTTGGATAAATCTCTTAAATTCAATGTTAAGGGTAAAGTACAGGTTAGCATAGGTTGCGAACTAGGTGGAATTACTGGAAATGATTCAGTTTCAGCTATAATATAGGGTCTTTGTTGCTTAGTGCACTTTTTGACTCATCTGAAGGGCCAGACCACCAAAAGTCTGTTGAGTGAGGTCCGAAAGCTAACGAAAAATGCAGAATAGTTGGGTCACCAATTTTAACGACATATGCATGTTGTGTCCGAGTAAGCAACAGCCCTATGACCCGCCACAATCAACCACTTACCAGGTACATAGTCTGTGCTATGGTCAACAGATACACAATGGCTTTTTCATGTTGGGGTGAGGTTAATAACCACTGGAATATGGATCTAGCTCTGACAATTTCCCTAATAACTAAAAATCTTGAGTTGCATTTTTCAATAGGTCTATTCGTGACACATAAACAAACAGCACTTCAAATTAAGCAGACGGAACCACTTGAGAGTGGCTGATTAGCCTTGATAACTTATCTTGACGAAAAATAGTCAAGAGGAACTCAAGGTTCTCCTGTTTTCAACAACCAAATTGTCTTTTTGTCCAAAGGCTACATTTTAAATGTTCAGTGACTAAGCAAAGGATGTATAATTTCATATACAGTTAACTCAAGCTCAGTCAAGGAAAACTTGCATATCCTGCAGTGATTAGGCTTTGAACAAATTCATCACTGTTTGAAAGACTAATACTTTGTCATAATATATATATATATATATATATATATATATATATATATATATATATATATATATATATATATACTAAATATATATATATATAATATATATATGTGTATCTAAAGACCAAATTATAGTACAGATTGAGCTCAGGATTGAGCATGCAATCTCTCTCTCTCTCTCTCTCTCTCTCTAACGACTTAGTACTGATCATGCTTTTAAAATAGACATCACAAGGAAATATAGATACACAGTCACTTAATGCTATAAATAAATAAATAAATATATATATATATATATATAGAGAGAGAGAGAGAGAGAGAGAGAGAGAGAGAGAGAGAGAGAGAGAGAGAGAGAGAGAGAGAGAGAGAAGAGTAATTACAAAAAAAAAAAAAAGCCGCCACACTCAACATTACCATTACAATCAAGATTAGCACCTGCGTAACCAACACCTGTAGTAACTGTAGGTGTAACACTTGTAACAGGTGTTACAGCACAATAATTTTAGTTATAACTTCTACTGCCGTATTATCGTCAAAATCCTAAATACCAGAGAGAGAGAGAGAGAGAGAGGAAGTACTGAGAAAAAGAGAGGAAATACTGAGAGAGAGAGAGAGAGAGAGAGAGAGAGAGAGAGAGAGAGAGAGAGAGAGAGAGAGAGACGCTATCGATAGTCTTGACGCATAAAAGGATTCAATTTAATTAAATTTTTACAGTATAATAATACAAAAATATATTTCACTATGCCCTCCTCACACAAAAACGGGCCCCTCGCGTGGGATCGATCTGCTGTTAGGGTCTCGCTTCGCGTACGCAGGAAATTCAAGTCATTAAACTGCGCTTTCTCTCACAATGTATCTATATCCCCAACGCCAAAAAGTGCGCTTTCTTGAAGCGCTTCTTGAATGCGCAGTCTCTCGCAAGAAGTGAAAATGGACTCGCAAGGTCGATAATCCCAGTCTGACTCGAAGAGCATTCACCCTTACGAACCCACAGGGTATAACCCTTCCCTAAATACGTTACGGCGGGGGTTAGAGAGAGAGAGAGAGAGAGAGAGAGAGAGAGAGAGAGAGAGGAGGAGGAGGAGGAGGAGGATTTCAATCAGAACAATTCATTCATATACTTTTAGTTCGATCAATAAATCAAATCGGTACCCCAGCAAAAAAACTAGTTTCTTTCGAAAGCAAACTATATGTAGTCTTACAGCCACAAGTTTCAACGCAGTTAATAAATAAACAAATGTGTCAAGAAACAAACAAATACGTAAAGAAACAAACAAATAAATACATAAACCAGGCCACACGGAAACCGTAAAACTGAAACCTCGGCACTTGTAAGAAACCAACCAGTGAAAACTAGTACCATTCAAGTCAATCACGTAAGATTTACGATTTAATTCTCTCTCTCTCTCTCTCTCCCTCTCTCCCTCTCTCTCTCTCTCTCTCTCTCCATGCATTCGGAACATGAAAATGAAATCACAAGAATAATTAGAAATACGTGACGGACGAAAGTCTACCAGAGTAACATTAATTGGTATGCTCTCTCTCTCTCAATGCATTAGTGGCGTCAAATTTATATCAAAAGAATACTGAAAAACTCACAGCATATCTGTAACACGACAAGAGAAAACAGAACTTTCTTAAAGAATAAAAAAAAAAAAAGAATTAACACTTGGGAAAAGGTTTACCGTCCGCGAGAATGAACAGAACAGACATGGCGGCCGGGTGTAAGACTCCCGGGCTCCCGGCGGCGGTGGGGAGGGGTACGACCGTTAAAAGAGGTACGGACCTTTGGGCTGGGGTGTGGGTAATGGGGTAGAGGGAACATCGCCTTAGAGGTCAGGGGGACAAGAAGGAAATGACACCCTTACCCAGAGGTGCCATAAGGGTCATTGTTGCCATATTGAGGTCCTGCGAGATAAGGCTTCCATGAGTTGCCATGAGTCATTGGATTGTATTGTACTCTTTACCTAACAAAGGAAGAGCGATGCGTTGTACTCTCTCTCTCTCTCTCTCTCTCTCTCTCTCTCTCTCTCTCTCTCTCTCTCTCTCATACACATTTCGGACACGCTGGTAAAGCTACTAGTTACTTGAAACAAATACAGTCGTAACTACATTACAAGCGATTTGGAAACTAAGGAAGTAACAGGGTCTTTGACAATAAATATAAAGTAAAACTTTGTTCATATATATTATACTATATATATATATATATATATATATATATATATATATATATATATATATATATATATGAGGGCAAAAGGGTTGCAGTCAAGGCCACATTCATCATGCAACTAAAGCAGGATGAGTCACCAAAGCAGTTATTACCACATCAACACAGTTACCAGACTTTCTAAAACTGACCATCTTACCAAGTCTTGCATACATTTTTTCATTTATTCAGAAGCAACCACATACGAGTATTATATATATATATATATATATATATATATATATATATATATATATATATATATATATATATATATATATATAATACATATATATGCTAAATTCTCATTCCAAATTTCCTATAGTCCAGAGCACATAGGTCTACGAGCCATTACCTTGCAAAGCAAAATTCACAGACTAGACCTATAGGCTAACAAAAATATATCAATTACCAATTTAACAAAACAAAACTTTACTCACAAAATCAGCACTTGCTCACAATTAATGAAAATAACACTTCTCAACTAACAAAAAGTTTACATTTCAAAACGGCATAAGAATTAAAAAAAAAAAAAAAATTACAAAGGTTCCTTACGGAAAAGTTCTCGAAAAAAAAGTTGCCTATGTGAAAGTTCTCGAAACTTTCTTTCCGTAACGGAATCCACGTAATTTGAAGGTGCCACAGGATTGGAAAATCAATAAATAACGAGGTAATATAAAGGTCAGAGACAAAAAATTTCCTCAAACTGAACTTCTCTTCGTAACACTATTTATCGATCGCTTCTTCTCGAGTCTATCTTTGGAAACGAGAGGAATCTTTTCTCAAATGATAATGAATTACGATTAAAATGAGAAAAAATATACTATTAATCCCTATTGCTCCGGAACTTAATGTTTATTCGTAGGTACTGAAATTTTCATGAGTAAACTTATTTCGTTATATCAATTCGCATCCCGACGGGGTGAATAGAATCCATGCTTTACGGAATTAAATTTCTCATGATGAGATAATCTCTCTCTCTCTCTCTCTCACGCACACATGTACATACATACTGTACGTACACTAAACATACACAGCCAATCGGAACTATCTCGCTCTTACCTAGTCTAATCAGCTCTATCAAGTGATATCAGATTCTCTAGACGAAATTTTACCTTAATGATAAAATTTACACTATTTTAACCCTAACGGCAACCCCGGGGGGGGGGGGAGAAGGGGAAGGGAAGGGGGTATAATCCCTGAATACCGACCATATATAAAAACACACCCATATACACCCTCGGTAGCTTAATTTAAATCCTAACGGTTCCCCACACGTACAAAAAAATGGAAAAATAATGAAACTGACACAAAAAGCACTCTAATTCTTTTACGTACTTGAATCTTGACAAGTTTTCATTTGAATACTTGGCCACGTAGTGCTTAAACACGATTAATAATAATATAATAATATAATAATAATAAATACCCACGTTAAGACATACCCAGTTACGTAACGCTTAGTGTCCACGTCAAGACAAAGAAATGTGTAAAAATAAAACTCTGGGAAAGAAGCAGCGCGCTTGAAGTCTTGTTTAAGACGAACAGGGGAATCAATAGCAAATTGAATAAAGATCTGAATGAGGAATGAAGACTGAGTGACATGCCTTTAAGACTAAAGGAGAGAAAGAGATAAGAAAAAAAAGAAGGAATCTATTTTGGGCGAATCATGGCGGGGAGGAGGATGGGACGTCCCGTGCGAGGCTAGTAGTCCTGGAGGAAGAGAAATTACGCTAACTGAGAAAGAAAAGAGATAGAGACTATCCTCATCAGGAAAGGAAGAACGGAGGAAAGAACAGGAGAGGACTAAACGATATACTATGAGGAAGAACGATTTAAAAAAAAAAAAACTGAATACACGACACAAAACAATGGCACCAACACAAAAAGCATCATTCTCCAGCACTGCGGTTTCATTGTTTTTCCCGACTTGCATCTAATGCTTTTATTATTATTATTATATTCTCTTTTTCATCTCTCTCTCTCACTCTTTCTCTCTCTCCTTCCAACAAAAGACTGGCACTCGGTGGATGTTTTTGGGGCAATTAACGAAATCGATTTTGAAGGTGACCAAAAGGGCTGGTGGGCCAACGGTAGCTTTGTAATTTCGTCCTGGGCAGGATTATTTTGGACCGCAGGTGACTCCGTTGTAAATTACACCCTCCCAACAGCATTCCGCCATTAAACCAAGCCAAGATTAAAGTGATTTCGAGACATTCAAGTCCTAAATGAACCTAAATCAGCGCAGGCCGGACTGGCAGTGGGCCCCGTCGCGAGGCTAACCAATTTTCGCGGATCAATAAATTCGCGATTTCGACGCCGCCGCCTCGGCCTCCGCACCCGTCACTATGCACCCAATTGAAATACCTCTCAAAAACGGATTCTATTAAAATCTAAGAACACAAGACGAGGGAACTACGACGCCATAAAGGCCTCCGAGACGCAAAATTTTAAGTCCACGGATACGATCTGCGTCTCTCAAGGACGCTCGCCCGACCGACCGACCGACCCGGCACCACCCCGAAAAAGTCATTTTCGGGTGCGTTCTGGGTCCTCATTTTATGTTAAAGCCCAATGTCCGTGTGGGGACGTGCTTAGCAATGCTTCCTAGAAGTCTCTTTTGACAGCTTTGTCATCCATCCTGCGCCCAGAGAACAAAATAAAAGCTGAGGTTGGGAGCCCTAACACCGACAAAGTCTCGGCAGCCATTTTTGGGAATTGTGCCGTCATCACTTTCCATTGTTTTTTGAGAATTGTTAAGCTATTTTGAGAGCCCCGGTGGGGATTTTATGTAAAAAATATGCAGAGATGCTTTCACTACTGACATGAAGTGCTGACTAAACGGAGTTATTTACCACTGATATCCACTAATGTTGTAAACGTGAATTCATCATAGGATCAACAGTGTACATGTCAACGATAGCAGTAACAGGACTGACGTGGCAACGGTCGGGCCACCGGCTAGAAACAACCTCCCGCGCGCGTTATTGGAACCCCTCCCTCCCACAAAACCCCAATCTCGCTCTCCTGCCCTTATTAGCCCACCCTAAAACACTAAATCACAACTAACTTCAATTAAAATTCACGAATTCAATCGTTATTCCCGTATCTGTCAACAACGAAAGCACCGACTCCCTTTCTGAACACTTTGCTGTCGGCGGGAAAGGAGTTCCCGTCCCCCACCACGCCTATGACGTCATCAGATCAATAATCGTTCTTGTTTCATTCTTTTCTTTTGTTGGTTTTTGTTTATTTTTTTTTATTTTGCGTTCTTTTCCCCCTTCCTTCTCCTTCGCCGTGCCGTCGCAGGCATAGACAGGACGTAGACGTATCGATATGCAACTGTGGATAACTTACATGGGGGGGATATTGACCGTGAAAGGGTTATAAATAATAACAAAAGGGCAACTGCTTAAAGCTTCGTGCATGCGAATTAGCAACGATGAATATTTCAGCGTTAAGTCTGGGGGTTATTAGGGGTTTTGCTTTCGAAATGTAGGCCAGGAGGGAGTATAAATAGCACACGTGATCACGTAGCTCAACGTCAATAACTTGAGAATGTCAATCCGTTTCCCGTCTTGTGCTTGTAACTGTGTCGGGGCGACATTCAACATGTCTACGCTGGCTTCGCTGCTTCATAAAATCACGACCACATTCGTTTTCTGACCTTTGGACGCCATAATGCCTCTTTTTCCACCTGTTTTGACAGTTATTTGGCTTCGTCCAACTGTAGCATTAACGTATACAGCGATATCAGTACGAAATGTACTCCAGGATGGGCATTATTAATGTACGAACAATGACGAACCGAGTTTTTATTTGATTTTTAATTTGCCAGTTTCTCTTGATATCTTTGTACTTGTTTTTTTCTGATTTCTTAGACTCAGTTGACATAAACTGTTATTTACTGGCCTTACGAGACTCATTGCTCATCAACAACGGATCGATTACATCATCTAAATTACGAATGTGTTTGATGTTGACAAGGGTCACGATTAAAACACACACACACGCGCACACAACTCTAATTCAGCAACTGTACGAGTTTTAGGCCTATGATCGCTAGTTACATTCACACTCACGCCTATAGCTATATTTGTCCACCGTTCACACATCTTTTATTTATGCGAGCTTCTATCTCGTTTACTTTCATCACGAATTCTGGACTTTTTTCTTTCCAATTACTACACAAATATTATTTTGTAGACAAGTAAGTCTAATTATATGAATTAAGAGGACAGCAGAAAGTAGGCCTATGCAACATTTTATCCTTTCGTAGTAGGAACTCTCTCGGATTTTATGGCATGCTGTTGTTTCCCCGTGAGTCATTATCAAATTACTTCGCTCTTTAAGAACCAAGGCACTCACTCACTCACTCCTACGACTAACGAACAAACAAACAAACCCCGTTCGTGGTTAGAATGCCATATTCTTTTCATTTTGATGATGCAATGATGACGAAGTTTTAGAGGTCGTGTTTTGCAGTACGTGTGGTTAGTTTGTGCAGTGTCTGTTAGTTCATTCCTATTTACAGACTTTCCTTCTTTCTTTCTTTGGTCGCCCTATAAAACGAGAATTACTGTAGGTGCAAATAAGGTTGAGTGCAATCTATACAGGTCTACAGATGCAAAAACAGGAGTTGCTTTTGTGCAAGTCAGGAGTGATCGTAGATCCTGCTGTCTTTATTCTGGAGAAAAGATTCTATTTTGACGTAAAGGTAATTCTTTTTTTTAATCCAAAACCCTTCTAGAAACGGTAAATTACTTTTAACCATATGTCAGGCCTGCGTTCTACAGCTCCGATTTTCTTAATATAGACCTACATAACAGGCTCTCAGCCGGACGTGTTTATGAAGTCAATGTAAAGACGTAAAACACTTACAAGAAATATATATCATGTTTACGCAGCCCCAGTAAATATTCGTGGTATGTTTATACTCTTATTCTTCGTCTCTCTCTTTCTTCGTCGTAATTCATCCAGAATAAGTTTACGGGACAACAAATTGAAAAGATTAATAAACAAAAACCTGCAAAATAGTTCCCTTCAGTATCTGGAAAGACATTGGCCAACTTATCATGCGAGTAGCATGTCAGGTCAAGTTAAAATGACCTTCCATGGGTCAATGACCGTCAATCCTCCCGAAGGGCATTGTGAGGTCACTGGGGGAGAGGATTACAGAGCAGATATCAGATGATATTTAGGCCTATGTGCACATGTGTGTATATATGCCTAAGAGTGTATGTTTCTATATAAACCAAGGTAGATATCCCTTTCTAGGAATCGTCTGCATAACAAAGTAGTGGAAAGTTTTTTAAAACTATACTGTTGGGCGTTGAAGTCCTAATATTGGCCTACGGACTTTGCCATGTCGACAGTAAC
>NC_089741.1:33148380-33202275 GCF_040412425.1 Macrobrachium rosenbergii
ACTGTTTCGTCGATTCTTTCAAAAAATGCCAAATTCAAGGGCTAATTAAGTCCTCTACTCTGCCCTAAAATGGAAGACTGCAGTTTCTGCAAAAATACAAAACTGAGAAAAATGGTAGATACTCCCTTGCCTTACTACTGATTCTACAAATACTGCAAATGGGACCCACTTAATAAAGCATTGAAGAATCATTCTGAAACTGCAGTAACTTATGTATTAGTGTTCCACGAGCCCAATAGGTGGCATATCTTAATTCCGAAAATTTTGCAGATACTGCAGTTTTCTATTTTGGGGCAGATTGTATGCAAGACCTTGTTCAAATCTACGTTTTAGGTGAATAAAACAATTTCCGAGGAATTTCAGTATCAATTTCATTCACGAACCTAAAAAAAAAAAAACTACTACAAAAAGGGCTGCAGCTTCACAGGTTACGGGATTTCAAATGCATGATTTACCCCGTGATCTAATGTTGTTAAAACTATCTATTAAGGTAATAATGATTTGTTAGCTTTTTCTTTACAAGTTTCTCTCATTGAGGTGTAAATGCATTAGTGTTCTTTTGTCTATTGGTTTGTTTAGAACCATTCTGAGTTTACACAGCTTTCATTAAAGTAATTCAATAGGATATGCAACAGCCTAACAGTCGGTTACTGGGTAGCAATATTAAGCCGTACATGAGATATCACTGTACAAAAATGGTGTAGTATACTTAACATGATTTCAATAGGCGAGATGTGTTTCTTGTGTCTCCGAGATATCTTAGCTGCTATCTTCTAAATGCAATAATTTTTCTATACATTACAAAGCAGTTTCTAATACCTTTTCCAAGTTAGCAGATATCAGTGACCTCTACGGGTCTTCATAGGTGTTACCGAGTTTATCCCGTTATTGTCCTGGTTCATAAACTAGGTCCTACAGCTTCCTACCTAGATCAGGACCTATATTTTTATATACACAAAAACATTCTCTATAAGTTTTTACAGTTGTAGAAGAAACAAAAAGATGAATCATATTGCCACAAGACCTGTCACGTCTCGTCCAAGTTGTTCAAGGGAGCAAAGAATTTAAAGACAAATTTTGCATAGTGACTGGGCACAGGTACATAAGATGCAAATTTGCAACAGCCTTACCCTAACCTCGAACAGGCGAGTGTTAGAGCTGCTCTGGCGGCGACAAGATTTGATCGAATGCTGGCGACAAGATCTTTCAGTGACAAGATTTTTCAAAAAAGATCTCTCAAGATTTTTCAAAAGTCTCTGATCTCTTCACAGAGATGCTGGGCCTCACACAACACAGAGGCATGGCAACAGCCAAGGAATCAGAGCAGAAGATTTCTACGTCCCGCTGAGCTGGCGTTTGCATAATACTGGAAGCAACTTGTGATATATAAAGGCAAACGCGCCTTTGCGGCACTCAAGTGGATGTTCAGGCACTAAACGTTCATCAATGGTAATTTTTTTTATCTGCAAAGAGCAACCAGATTTTCTGGACAGCGGCACTCATATGCAGTAAATGTGCCTCGCTGTCGAACTTCTCAGTTCCAGAGGTCCTTTATTCATCACACCATTGGACAGTGGAACTGCCTCTCAGAGGATGTCATGCAACTGGAACTTCAGAAGTTCAAGAGAAAATGCAACGCATTACTGCCCTAATATTATTCTTCTTGCATTTGAATACATTTTTATCTATTTATTAATTTTTTCTTTTTAATAAGTGGGATCTCTTCTTTTCGTATTTCCCTTTACGTCCTCTTACTTCTTCCTAGTGAACACCATATTCCTTGGAAGCCTGAAATTCAAGGTAATGGCCCCAGTGGCCTTGTTCCATATGAATGGGTTTCATCTATTGAATAATAATAATAATAATAATAATAATAATAATAATAATAATAATAATAATAATAATAATAATAATAATAATAATAATACTATCCACGACTTATTCTATAACTCAGTACAAATCATTAATTGAGGACAGGAGCGAAAACTTCCTTTCATACAAATTGGCAATAATCTGTCAAAACACAATCTTGAGCATGATAAAACGATTATTCATCTTCAGCTGAGAGTTGTTCTGACTCGCTCTGACTCACAGTTGTCAGAGCTTCTGTTAACTGACTCGTTGCCAAAGACAGGAGTGACTCAGCCTTTTCAACCTGGTTTGCGGCACTTTCTAATTCTGCCACAATCATCTGAGAAACTAAAGAGAATGCCACGGATGCTCTCTTCTCTGTCACAGGAGCATTGGGTCTGTTCTCTAGCGCTGGTTCTTCTTCTTCTTCAGATTCCTGGCTGCCAACGATGGTCTCTGCAATGTCGACCGCTGCGTCTGCACCTGACAGTGTCTCTGGCTCGTCGACTTCAGCGACGACAACTTCCACATCGAATGCCTCTGTCACTTCGTCTGAGGTCTCCACTTCACCAATACCTCGGCGCGAATCCTGATTTACGTCTGCACTGGCTTTTTTTACTTCAATGTCCATGGCAAGGACATTCTTAGTAGGCGTTGGTGTTCTAGATTCCTTCGTAAAGGAACCAAAGTATTTCATGATGCCGGTTGGCGTTGGTGTCCTAGACACTTTTGTCAGAGCGTCAAAGTACCTCATGATTCCAGTAGGAGTTGGTGTCCTTGATTCCTCAGTAATTGCACTCAAGTACTTATTGATTCCAGAAGGGGTTGGAGTCCTAGATTCCTTAGAAATATCTTCAAAATATCTATTTTTACTCCAGATTTACTGGAAGCAGGTTCATCTACACTAACATGGTTAACTTGAGGCAAAGCAATTGATTCTGCTGAATCCAGTCCAGTACTGGGAGACTTTTGATCCATGTCATCATTCATAAGGCTGTATTTTACTGTACCGATTAAGGTTTCAGAATTGTCGTCACTGTTAGTCATAATAACTGCTTCTGTTATGTTAATTACAGAAAAATTTTCAGAGGATTTTGATGTTTCGTTTTCCATATCTCTCTTCGCACTATGTTCTGATGACATTTCAGGTGGCTCTGCTTCATTTCCACTTCCACTTGCATGTCTCAAGTCAATGATGCCTGTAGCATCAGTATCCAAAAAATCTGGATCTCCATCATTCACAGAAATTCCGCTTTCTATTTCTGTGTTTGTTGCAGTTAGAACTCTTAAATTTAATGCTTCTACTGCAGTAATCTTATCAGCGACATCTCTCATTAATGATCCTTGTTCTCTGATATCACCTGCTCTGGCAGATATCTCTTTGACTTCAGTCACAATCTGATGCACTGTTTCTGTATTATCACTGGCAGAATTGGCATGGAAAGATTTACTATGTTGACTACTTCTGTAGGGGGTTTCACCCCACTCAAATTCCTTATCAGCGGCAGTCATGCCAATCAGTTCCTCAGTGTTGATTCCTGTCTCAGTACTAGACTGGAGGGTTACAGAGAAATCCTCACCATTCACCCTGTGACTCATTTCCGCTCCATTGCTGACGTCATTGGTACGCAAAAATTTGTTTTGGTGAACATTTTTGTAGAAGGTATTCGACCTCTCCAATTCATCTTCTGTAGAAGTTATGCTGAATAATTCTTGGTGTCGATTTCAGTGCCAGCGTTAGACGTGTCAGTTAAGGTGAAATCATCATCATCATCATCTGACGCTTGCAACTTATATGATGAACCTATGGATGATGATGCACTATCACTGCTAAGTTTTCTATGCAGATTCTCTGAAGAAGGCATTTCATCTGTTTCAAGAGCTTCAGCAACTGGCTCTACCTGATCTGAGTGAGAAGCAGATGCAACATTGATGTATGCTGTTTTGGATATTGCAATTATTAGATCCTCAATATCACTGCCCACAGAACTGCAGATACTTGACACACTTGCCCTTCTGTCGTTGTCAAAAGGGATAGCTCCAGAATCATCACCTAAAGCGTTGATATGGTCATCTCTCTCCATGTCAGATGTAGTGACTGTGTTCTCCATTGCAATTTCTACTGAGTTCATAATATCATCCCTTCCACTGGGAGCTTCTTCTTCAATGAGTGACAGGTTAGGATCATCATTCTGTGACAAATATGCCTCGTTAAAGAAAGGAATGGGTTCAGAACCTACGCTCACATCAGAGTACTTTCGGGAGCTCTCTAAGTTCGTTTCCTCAGCACCCGTCGACTCTAGGTCCATTCTTTCTTCGTCAGCTGCATCGATACCTACAGATTCTTCAAAATCACTCACTGCATCAACTTCACTTGCGAAAATAATTTCCGTGTCATCAACGCTCTCTGAATCTAAAGTATCTGTGGGGGTAAAAACTCCATCACTGCGCAAAGCTTTCGCTGCATATCTCCTGTAAGCAACCTTATCGATAAACCTACTTTCAATTCTGCCAAGATCTGGAGTCCTTGTACCAATAGCATCAATGTCAGGAGTGCCTGATGTAATATTCTCAACCTCAACAACATCGGCAAACATAGCACTCACGTCAATGGTCTCCCCATCATCACCGCCTTCAGGAACTTCTACACTCAATACCTCAACTCTGTTGCCTTCTATGACATCTAAATCCAGAGCATTTGCAAATACCGTTGCAACTTCAATATCTTCCAGATCAAGAAGGTCGGCTTCAGCAACCCCTTCATCATCAACTTCTACATCATTGGTGCCAAGTCTATATGATGCTGCATCTGCAATGTATATATCAGTTCCTATTTCCACTGATTCATCATCAATACTTGTTCCAGTAATTTCAGCTTTAGCAATCTCTGCAGCAAGGAAAGGTCACCAGCGTTTCTGTGATACACTTCTATGCTGATACTGTCTTCAAAAAAATCTGTATTGTCTCCTGTCGTCTCCTCGTCACTGTTATCACTGAGGTTTCCAGCAGAGATGGGAAGCATATCTGCGACATCTACTTGAGCACTTGCAATGCCGATGCCATCAACGTCATTTGTACTGGTATTTCCTGCATCTGTGTCTTCAGTTTTTGGTTCGTCCATTTCAAGCTCCACCTTGAAAGAGCTGTCCACGATTTCAATTCCATCAGTGTATTGAATGTCAGCTGTGTCTACACCTAACATTTCTTCAGTAAGCTCCACCTTGAAAGAGCTGTCCATGATTACAATTCCATCAGTGTACTGAGTGTCAGCTATGTCTATACCTGACGTTTCTTCAATACCGAGTTCGGTGCCAACAGCAACATTTGAAATGTTACTCATGCCTATGGTTTGGTTAACGGATAAAAATTCATTTTCATTTGCGCCGCTTCCAGTGGCTACTGCCTTCCCAGAGCAATTGTCATTCCCTAAAATCCTGTCTTCGCTATCCAGTGAAACACCTTGATAAGTACCGTGGCTGTCTCTTTCAGTTGTATTTATATTTATTTCTTTGGTGGTAATGTTATCTTTATTCATAGTGAGTTCACTGTGAGAAATATCCTCGTGAGCAGAAAACGCACTGGTATCTAAATCAGCATCGTCATCCAGGTCCTTATTACTGCAACTTGTTCTGGCCTCATTTCCATCAGTTTCAGACTTTCGTCGAAACTTGCTTCGTCAGCTTCTGAAATGACATTGACTTCTCTGTCAGATTCCTCAGTTTGACACACAAAGTCAGTTGCCTCAACTGTGTTAAAAACAAGGTGATCTGATGTTACTGTACTAATAGCTGCTTCAGTCTGGGGTGGCACATCATCAATGACTTGGTTAACAAATGTTTCTTCACTGTAGCTGGCACACAGCTCTCTTGGACATAAACTATCATTGTCACTCAGCACAAGATCATCTAAATAATCTGAATCAATAGCCTCAACAGAATCATTTTCCAGAAGATTTGTACCTTCAGTAACTTCGGTAGCACTGAAATGAACATTTTCATCTTCCTTACCTTCTGTTTGAGAGATTGTTTCATCTAGCACACTGAATACATCTGTGTCGTTTGGACTCTGTGGCTGCATTTCTTTGATTTCTGATTTATCTGACATATCTGTGATTATTCCTCTTTCGCCTAATTCATCTACTTCAGATTCCTTGTTCACAAATTCATCATGATCTGTACCATTATTCGCTGTTGATTGGATTTTTGTTACACCGTGCCCATGATCACTAGGTTGTACTAACTCTGGAGTACCAGACTCTGTTCTCCCAGACACTACTTTTTCCTTACTGGGTTCACTTGCCAGAAGATTAAAGCCAGCCGCTATTCTTTTAACATAACCAATGTCATCAGACTCTGGAACCTCAGGGGTGCAATTGCGAGATTTTTGCTCGTTGGAGTCTGATCCTATCAGAGATTTATCTTTTTTCTCTGTGAACTTCGCCTCTCGAAATACAGACTCCAAGAAGCTGTGTTTAGTTGAATACTGCTCATTGGGAGAGCTGTCTTCCGACTGAATAATTTCAGTACTACTTTGCAGATCCGAGTCATTTCCTAGACATTCGTTCACTTCTTGGCCAGCACCACAAAAATAAGCTGGATAGAGCTGGTCTGAATTCAGTTCATCCAGTACTGACACGTTTGTCTCTGAAGGTTGTGTCATCTGTATTTCTGAATTCATTTGTGAACTCGTTTCCAAAGTTTGTGATTCAAAAGACTCCGATATAACTTCATATGAATTTTCCCACTCTTTGTCCACAGAGGTTATATTAGTTTCATCTGAATGATTATGATCTTGTTCAGAAGAATGTTGACTGCTGTGTTCATAGTCCACTGAACCTTGGATACCTACGGATAACAGAAGAGAGTTGTGGCTGTCTACTGCTGATGCTGGCATTATGTTAGACTTTAATTCAGCAGACTGTTTGTCCTTAAAACCTGAACTGATGATAGAGACTTCCAGCACTGCTGCCTCAGAATCCTTATAATAATTTTTTACCAATCGATCTTCCGCGTTTTTCGGCATTGTAGAGTTTTCATCAAATGGTTGTGACTGTATTTCATCTTTTGGTACCTCAGGAATTTCTGCAGGTCCTCCTGTTTCATTGTCTGCTGGTATTTTTATCTTCACATTATCACTGGATGCTGAAGTACTCTTCGTTACCTCATGTGTATCAACTCTTTCGGACACTGATCTTGCAGGACTAATATTCCGAACTTTTTCCTTATTCAGTTCTTTTACCAGTCTGGTGAAGCTAGAAGCAATTCTCCTAACATAACCAATTCTTTCAGACTGAGATTCTGACACCAATGAGCCTTTTGTACTAGGTGCAAGACTGTGAGACTCTGATTTTTCAATTTCATCTTTCATCAAAGTGTCATCTTCTCTTGTTAATGCTGTGCTGTTTTTTGGCCTGACATTGTCAGAGATAACTTGTGGTTCTGAGTTATCAGTCATAGAATCCGCTGCTTCTTTACCAGCATCACTTGAATCAACAGAATATGTCTGATTCAGACCTAGTTCAGATTGCTCTGTGAAGTTTGCTTCAGAGTGGTGCAACTTTTGCATTTCTGAATCCACTTTAAATGATCCATCAGCCTGTAATTCATTAGATGTTGATGTAAGGTTCACTGAACTTGTTACTTCTGTGTCCTCAAATGTTAATGCAACCTCCTCTAAATCAGTATCACGGATTTCAGACTGTTGTAGACTATGTTCTGCATCCACTGTAGCTAGCACACCAAGAGAGAACAAAGCATGATGAGAGCCATCACTAAATTTCATTTCAGATGTTGTGTCTTCAAAATCAGAAGTACTGAGATCTGGAATCTTTGGTTCAGGCGTTATTTCCACATTGTTCTCTGATACGAGAGCATTCATTTCGCTATAACCTGGTTTTGAAACTGATATGTTTTCTACTAGGAGCATCTCATCTGCAACGTCAACAACACTGCCATTTCCATCTGAGGATTCCATTTCAACAATGTCTAAATCAACCGAATCATAATTTGGTGGTTTTCGGTCATCAGATGCATCTACTGTGGAAAAACTAGTGTCCTGTTCTTCTGAGTCTGAAACAAAATTTTCACTGAATTCATCTTTATCAGATATTGCTCCCTCATGCTCTGTTAAATCTTTCTCAGCCAGTATTGCCAGTTTGGGAGAAATTTCATTTTCAGATCTTGTAACTGAGACATGTGTCTCCTCAGAATCTGTACCCACTGATTCTTGCAAATATTGTTCACTCAAATCTTTTGGTGGTGGAGATTTTTGACTGTCAGTTTCAGTCACTGCTGTACCCTCATCAAAATCATTCACCTCAGAAGGACTTATGATAGATTCTAACCCAAGAAAACTATTGCCATCAACAGTAGTTCCTGCTGTAAGTATTTCATCAGTTAACATTCTCATTTCAGATGAACTGATTTCGTAGGATCCTTGTACTAGTGGTTCTTGTGCAAGTGTAACTTGGTCATCCTGAGTTTTCTGTTCAATGGATTCTTTATCACCAGATTTCTGATGCCAGTCCTCTTCCTCAGAGAACTTTGTGTCTTGAAAAGTTGCAAGATTGACATTCAAGTTTTGCTTATATTCATCAACAGGTTTTGCTTCTGCATTTGTCTCATCAGAATTTGCCCTTGGTAAACCCTCAGCATCTGAGTCTTGTAACATTGAACTTACATCTGTTGCTAAACCAAAATCTGAATAAGTTTCACTTGGTTCCTCTTGTTTAATGTAGGGCTTGTCAAAATTGTCATTACTCTCTAGATCCAGTTCAGAAAGTGCCATCCCAAGAGGCTCAAAATCTTGAAAGTGTGTTTCAAGTGTTTCAATGGACGTTGTGAATTTAGGAGCACTTTCTATATCAGACTTTTGTGCCGTCATATCAGTTACCTGCGATTCAATAACAAAAGAATCTACCTGTATTTCATATATATCTTCAGGATTTGAATCTGTTTTTTCCAAAGCAAGCTCTATTTCTGAATCTGGTTCTGACACATTATGGTTACTTAATAAGTCTGAATCCGAATATATTTCGTTGGATTTTAACTGATATGTTACACCTGACTCACTAAAATGTATATCATTGCCCTCTGGTTCAGTTAAATCCTGGCCATACAGAATTCTGGAATGTACAATGGGCTCCTCAGAGGATTCTGTCAACAGCATATCCTGAATATCTGAAATCTCTGACTTATCTTCTGAGAGTTTCTCATCATTTGCTAATATTAATTCATCACAGGGCTCCACTAAATCTAAATTTAAGTGGTCCTCGTCTGGCGATTTTGACTTGAGAGCTTCTTGCATATCAGTCTCCAGGGTAGCCGAGGCATCTTTCAACAATGCATTGGGCTGAGCTGGATAGATCTCCTCCAGTTTTAACTCGTATAAATCTTTGTCATCAACTTCAGCTGGTGAATCATGTAATGCATGTGATTCAAAATGAAAAGCCTTTTCAGTGCCTGGGTGGTCTTGGTCTTCTTCATCTGAAAACTGAGACTCCAAGGAATCTGATTCGCTAGATTTTAGCTCTGTAATTTCTTGTTCATCTAAAATGTTTTGTTCAGATGATCCAGGCATAGATACGGACTCCAGTAAAACTTGACCGTCTGATATTTGTACTTCAGATTCATGTTCTTTGTTTGATAAGCTTTTTTCAGTTGAAACCTTCACCACATCTGTATCCTTACCTATTTTCTCAAGCAATGAAAATCCCTCATCAGACTTTTCTAATTCAGAGGACCCTAGAATGGGCAACTCTGAATTACCAGTAACTTCAAATTCAGACTGATTCATTACGAAAGCATCACCTTCTCCTGACACAGGGTCAGTTTTCTCTTCATTATCTTTGGCCTCTACTTTTAATTCAGATTGACATTCCTCATCACATTCTGATTCTTTCAAGTCTTGTCCCTCAACAGCATCCATTTCAGGATATATTATTTCATCAAATTGTTTGCATGCATCACCTGACATATCTATTTCAGAACCATTAGGTTCATCAGTTTGCAGAGTAGAAGCTGGATTATATGATTTGTCTAGATTTGATAAATTAGTTAAATACTGATAAGGTACAATTGGTGAATCAGAAGGGTCTTGACTCGTTAAAGCTGGTACTTTTGTCTGTATTGACTCATCTAATTTTACGTCAGCAATTTCAAGCCCAGGTAAATCTTGGTCATTTGGTTCATGGCTCTCTTTTAGATCAGGCGCAGATCTTTGCGTACGGGAAATGTCTGATGGAAGTCCACTGGAAATTATTTGACCATTGTCCAACTGCAACAAGGTGTGGCCATCAGGGAGTTCAGCCTTTTGCATTTGCAAGCCTTTTTCAAGCCAAGGTAAATCTTGATCATTTGGTTCATGGCTCTCTTCTTGATCAGGTGCAGATCTCTGAGTATGGGAAATGTCTGATGAAAGTCCACTAGAAATTATTTGACCATTGTCCAACTGTAACAAGGTGTGGGCATGAGGGAGTTCGGTCTTCTGCATTTGCAAGTCTTTTTCAAGCCAAGGTAAATCTTTGTCATTTAGTTCATGACTCTCTTCTTGATCAGGTGCAGATCTCTGAGTACAGGAAATGTCTGATGGAAGTCCACTGGAAATTATTTGACCATTGTCCAACTGTAACAAGGTGTGGCCATCAGGGAGTTTGGCCTTTTGCAGTTGCAAGTCTTTTTCAAGCCATGGTAAATCTTGATCATTTAGTTCATGACTCTCTTCTTGATCAGGTGCAGATCTTTGAGTACAGGAAATGTCTGATGGAAGTTCACTGGAAATTATTTGACCATTGCCCAACTGTAACAAGGTGTGGCCATGAGGGAGTTCAGCCTTTTGCAATTGCAAGTCTTTTTCATGCCAAGGTAAATCTTGATCATTTAGTTCATGACTCTCTTCTTGATCAGGTGCAGATCTTTGAGTACAGGAAATGTCTGATGGAAGTCCACTGGAAATTATTTGACCATTGCCCAACTGTAACAAGGTGTGGCCATGAGGGAGTTCGGCCTTTTGCAATTGCAAGTCTTTTTCATGCCAAGGTAAATCTTGATCATTTAGTTCATGACTCTCTTCTTGATCAGGTGCAGATCTTTGAGTACAGGAAATGTCTGATGGAAGTCCACTGGAAATTATTTGACCATTGTCCAACTGCAACAAGGTGTGGCCATCAGGGAGTTTGGCCTTTTGCAGTTGCAAGTCTTTTTCAAGCCATGGTAAATCTTTGTCATTTAGTTCATGACTCTCTTCTTGATCAGGTGCAGATCTCTGAGTACAGGAAATGTCTGATGGAAGTCCACTGGAAATTATTTGACCATTGTCCAACTGCAACAAGGTGTGGCCATCAGGGAGTTTGGCCTTTTGCAGTTGCAAGTCTTTTTCAAGCCAAGGTAAATCTTTGTCATTTAGTTCATGACTCTCTTCTTGATCAGGTGCAGATCTTTGAGTACGGGAAATATCTGGTGGAAGTCCACTGGAAATTATTTGACCACTGTCTAACTGCAACAAGGTGTGGCCATCAGGGAGTTCGGCCTTTTGCATTTGCGATTCTTTTTCATAATCTGCTTTCGAATCAAGCAAGTCTAGTTTAAACACAACTTGATTTTGTGAAGCTGCTACCACATATGAACTTAGTTCACTGGGTACTGGCACAGGCAGATCTTGTTCATCTATAAACTCTTGTTTAGAAAATTCTGAATCACTGAAGTCTGCTTTAGCAATGTATTCATCTGAAGCTTCTCTGAAGGATGAATCAATGTCTGACACTGATGTCTCCATTTCTCTTTCCTCTCTTATTTTTTCTATTTTTTCTTTAAGAGACTCAGGATCAAAAGAATTCTGTGGATGAGACACCTCAGGTTCTGCTACTGACCTTGGAAGTTCTATTGCTGATTTTGGCTGTTCCACAAACTGTTCGTCTGAAGTTTCCTGTTCAAGTGGACTTAACTTCTCAAGAGAATCTATTTCATTTACTTCTTGATCTCCTAAGCCATTTTCAAAAGAATCCACTTCCGGATCAACTTCATTGTATGAAACCATGGCCTCACGAGAACTCGATACTGACAAAGGCAAATCTTGGTACTCAGAAAAACCCTTCTTTGGAAAATCTATTTGGTTAGATTCTGTTTCTTCTTTGTATTGTTTATCTAATTCCTCCTCAACGTCTGACATTGATTTCTGGTCCCCTATTTCACCTGTTGCTTCCTCTTCTGTGTCAGAATCAGAGGACTCCAGTTCAGGATGAACTTGGTCAGAAGAACTCTGTGAATCAGAAAATTCAGACTCAGTCTCTGACCTTGTAACTTCTAGCACGGACTTTGGTTTCTCTTTAAACAAACCCAACTCATCAGGATCTGGGTGTGGCAGCATTTTGTCCAAAGAAAGTTCTAACACTGATTCACTTGCCTCTGGCTTTTCCAGCTCATTTTCACTGGGCACTGAAGTCAGTAAATCTCGATCTTCGGACACCAGTCTAGAAATATCTACATTGTCAAATTCAGATTCTTCTAATTCTGATGCCCCATAACTGTGTAATGTTTTGATATCCTCTTCCTTACTTACATCTTTCTCTTCTAAAGATTCAGAACTATCGGACTCCAGTTCGAGTTGATCTTTGTCAGAACTTGTTGACTGAGAAAGTTCCAATTCAGTCTCTGTTTCTGAATGCTCTGTTGAAGATTTCTGTTTCTGTGTAAGGTCTTTATCTGAAGCACTTATTTCTAATTCATCTTCCTCATTTAAAGAACTTGTCTCACTGGATTCTGACGTTTCCAAAGTACTTTCATATAACACTTCTAGATCAAAAGAAACCGGTTTTGATACAGCATTGTCCAAAGCCACTGTCTCATAAGTAGTGGCTTCACTGGATTCTAAAATGCTAGACTCTTGGCCATCAGACACTTCCTCTATAGTAAACTCAAGATCACTATTATCAGATTCTCCTGTGTTCTCCATATCCAATAGCTCTTCACTGGATAACAATGTAATGACAGACTCTGATTTTTTCACAATTCTTTCATCATCCTTTGCATGTGGGGCTTGGTCTGAAGAATCTGGAAATTGAAAAGAATAAGGCTCAGATTCCTGTACATTGTTGTCATCCAAAGTTTCCTTTTCCTGCAAGCTTATCTCATCATCACTAGAATGCAGCACAGTTCGGTCACCTGAAAGATACGTCTCTAACGCACCTGATGCACTTAATTCTAACTTTTCAGACTCTTGCAGCCCACTTTCATACAATGCTGTAGATTCAGAGGAATCTTGCTCTGACGCGGCTTCCTCATCAGCACCCAAACGCTGCAAGGTTTGGTCATCTGAAAGATACGTCTCTAAAGCATCTGATGCGCTTGATTCTGACTTTTCAGACTCTTGCAGCCCACTTTCATGCAATGCTGCAGATTCAGAGGAATCTTGCTCTGACACGACTTCCTCATCAACACCCAAATGCTGCAAGGTTTGGTCATCTGAAAGATATGTCTCTAAAGCACCTGATGCACTTGATTCTGACTTTTGAGACTCTTTCAGTCCACTTTCATGCAATGCTGTACGTTCAGAGGAATCTAGCTCTGACACAGCTTCCTCATCAGCACCCAAACGCTGCAAGGTTTGGTCATCTGAAAGATACGTCTCTAAAGCACCTGATGCACTTGATTCTGACTTTTCAGACTCTTTCAATCCACTTTCATGCAATGCTGCAGATTCAGAGAAATCTTGCTCTGACACAGCTTCTTCATCATCACTAGAATGCAGCGCAGTTCGGTCACCTGAAAGATATGTCTCTAACGCACCTGATGCACTTAATTCTGACTTTTCAGACTCTTGCAGCCCACTTTCATGCAATGCTGCAGATTCAGAGGAATCTAGCTCTGACACAGCTTCCTCATCACCACCCAAACACTGCAAGATTTGGTCATCCGAAAGATATGTCTCTAAAGCACCTGATGTGCTTGATTCTGACTTTTCAGACTCTTGCAGCCCACTTTCATGCAATGCTGTAGATTCAGAGGAATCTAGCTCTGACACGACTTCCTCATCAACACCCAAATGCTGCAAGGTTTGGTCATCTGAAAGATATGTCTCTAAAGCACCTGATGCACTTGATTCTGACTTTTGAGACTCTTTCAGTCCACTTTCATAAAATGCTGTAGGTTCAGAGGAATCTAGCTCTGACACAGCTTCCTCATCAGCACCCAAACGCTGCAAGGTTTGGTCATCTGAAAGATATGTCTCTAAAGCACCTGATGTGCTTGATTCTGACTTTTCAGACTCTTGCAGCCCACTTTCATGCAATGCTGTAGATTCAGAGGAATCTTGCTCTGACACGGCTTCCTCATCAGCACCCAAACGCTGCAAGGTTTGGTCATCTGAAAGATATGTCTCTAAAGCACCTGATGCACTTGATTCTGACTTTTCAGACTCTTTCAGGCCACTTTCATGCAATGCTGTAGATTCAGAGAAATCTAGCTCTGACACGACTTCCTCATCAGCACCCAAACGCTGCAAGGTTTGGTCATCTGAAAGATATGTCTCTAAAGCACCTGATGCACTTGATTCTGACTTTTCAGACTCTTTCAGGCCACTTTCATGCAATGCTATAGATTCAGAGAAATCTAGCTCTGACACGACTTCCTCATCAGCACCCAAACGCTGCAAGGTTTGGTCATCTGAAAGATACGTCTCTAACGTACCTGATGTGCTTGATTCTGACTTTTCAGACTCTTTCAGCCCACTTTCACGCAATGCTGTAGGTTCAGAGGAAACTAGCTCTGACGCAGCTTCCTCATCAGCAGCCGAACGCTGCAAGGTTTGGTCATTTGAATGATACGTCTCTAAAGCACCTGATGCGCTTGATTCCGACTTTTCAGACTCTTTCAGCCCATTTTCATGCAATGCTGTAGGTTCAGAGGAATCTAGCTCTGACACAGCTTCACCTCGTGGAATTTCAACTTCGTACAAACTCTGATCACTTGGCAGTTGACTGGACAAATCTGGGTATTTATTAATCTCATTTACGAGAGAATTAAAACTGCTAAAACTGGATTTTTCTTCAAACGTTTGTTCCAATGGTTCTGTGCTCGGTGATACAGTGATAGCAGGTACTGCATTTTCATCTTGCTTCTCATCAACTAGTTTTATGCCAAATGATCCAAAATCTCCAGATCCCAGTTCTCTTTGAGTTTCATCAGAAGCTTGTAAATGGGAAGGTTTCTCTTCCTTAGGTGATAGTTCATTATTCTGCACAGGCTGAAACTCTGATGACTCATTTTCACTAGGGCTTGAATTTTGAACTGATTCAGAAATATTCATCTCTACAGCATCATCTGCTAATTTTTGCTTTTCAAAATCAGTTTCAGGTAAATGTTTTGGGTCAACTAAATGTAAATTGGACACAGCTTCTGCATGAGAAACCATTACTTCACATTCACTGGATTCAGCAGGTTCTGAAAAAGTCTGATCTTGGCACCTGGGCATCTCCTCTTCAGACACATCAGAATCACTGTATTCTGATTCCTCTGAGTTTTGTTCATCAGATGGCTCTTTTTGGGGTACAGGTGCAATTACTGAATCTGATATTTTCAATTCTCCTCCATCTTTTTCCTCAGATAATGAAAAATCAACATCTACTTCTTGTTGAGCTTGGTCATAATTTTCATGATGAGAAGGTTCACCTTCACTACTTGGCTTTATCAATTCTTGAACTGGCTTGGGTTTTTGTAGGTACAGATCATCTGAACTTCTCTTTCCATAAGGATGCAATTCATCAACATCTGGCTTTATTGTGGATTGGTCCTTAAACTCTTGCTCCTCCAACTGCTTTTCATTTAATGTTCTTGAGTCAGATAATATTGGTTTCGTCATAGACTCAGTCTCTGCAACTGATTCACTTGGCCCTGACAGAGATGTACCATAGAAGGCAGATACCTCTTCCAGCACTTCTGAATTATCAGTTTCTGAATCTCCAGTGTACTGCTTCTCTGGGGCTTCTGTGGTTAATGCTTCATCCACTGGCCCTGAGTTGTCATCAGCTTTCTCATCTCCTTCAATTTCAGAATACCTAAAATCACCCTGCTCCTCTTCTGGTTTACCTTGGTCGGATGATTTAATGTGAGATAAATCCTCTGGGTGTGCTTTCTTGACCAATGTTTCCATCTCTGATGAACCCTGTTCATTAGGTTCTTTCTCCAGCAGATACATTATCTCCTTCCCTCTTGGTTGCAAATCCTCTTCGCTTGATCTTAAGTCTGAAAAGCCTTGCAAATGAACTGTTTCTGTTTCAGGAGAACTTACTTCAGAGTTGTCTGATGCTGAGATCTTTTGATCTAAAAGGAGTGTTTGAGAAGTCACTCCAACACCTGGTTTCAACATCTGAAAATCATTATCACTGGGTTCTGATTCTAAAAGATAACTATTGTCAAAAGATTCCACATCAGTACTTTCTTCTCTGACAGAATCTGATCTGAAGGGAGTGGTATCTTCTGTTCTTGATATATGAAAATCTTGGCTATCCTGTACTGGTTCTGTACGACCTTCACTTACTGGCTGATGCTCGTTGATACGTTCAACATCATGATCTGACGTGGTTAAACTTTCCTCTTCAAACTCTGAAGGAAATAGCTGTGATTGATTTGAAGCCGACTCTACCAGGACTTGATTGCCTGTATGGTGGTCAAGAGGAGCAAACTCTACAGGTTCACTACTAGCAATATTGAGATCAATTTCCTTCCAGTTACTGGTGCTGTAATCATCAGCTGCTGGTTGTTCCATGTGTCTAGACTCATGCTCATTATAATATACCTCATGCTTTGAATCACCTGGAATGGGTGGCTTAACCGATTTTTCTGTGACTTCATCAGAAGTGTTGGCATCTAACTTAGCTGATCCATAACTGATGTCTATTTCGTTTTGTTCAGCTTTTTCTGGACTATCACGAGAAAGGCTGACACGAGAGGTGGTTGTCTCTGAATCTTCCTCAACGTTTGTTTCATAGATACGTATTCTCTCTTCCCTCCCCAAAAATTCTGGAGAGCAGGCGTCTAACTTAGCCACTCCATCATCTATGTCTTTTATTTCACTTTTTTCAACACTTTCCAAAGTTTCGCGGGAGAGGTTGACACGGGACGTGACTATCTCAAAAGTACCTTTGTCTGCTTCCGTTTTATGTTCATCAATACTTACTCTTTCTCCACCCTCTGTAGCCTTGACAGCTCTGTCTGCATAGGCTTCGAAAGTTTCCACCACGTCAGCCATTCCTGGAAGATTGGACCGTCATTAGATAATTAGTAACATACAAAGAGACTTCAAATTATACTAGGAAAAGGTACAGAAACAAAAAACTTGAAGAGAGGTCAAGGGAATATGAAACCAAGAGTTACTGCCTGCTTTACTCCAATATTTAGCTAGGCCACCCCCTTTGCAGAGCTCCTAGACACATCAAAGAACTTAAACCTTACATCTAAACTTAAATACTACTGTATTATATCAAGAATCCAATAGACCACTACATGGAAGACAAATATGATTCACACCTCCGTATCAAATTAACTTACAGGTACAACAGCCCTTACCTGACAGATCTCTCTGCTTCATCTGTCTGTGAAACAGGCAGCTATTGTTCCTGTGGCCTAAAGAAAAATAGGATATGATTTCAGTTTTGCTTCCTTATTTAAAGGTTTACAGAACCAACATGGCATTCAGATTTGTACAGCAAGATATACCACTGAGGTTTAGGATTATATAACCCAAACTCAGTCAACTAACTTGGTAAATATGATAAAACCACATCTTGGAAAACGACAAGATAGTTGTGTCACTACTGAAAAGAAGCACGAAGCTTTGAGAATGCAAGACTCTAGTAATCAAACTTAGCAAACATAAAAAGACCATGCTTTTGAAGACTAAACAATAGTTGATTAGATAGTTTAAGGAACTCTAAACGACAGCTGAGTCCACTTTGAGTTGGGGCTACGAAGTCATGAGACTATTTGTGGTAACAATATGGAAATAGTTTAGTTTTCCAAGACATGGTCTCGTTATCCTCTCAGAGCAGTTGTTATCCTTTATGTGTTCTTATTTTTCACTTGAAAATAATGAAGAAATGTTATTTATTAGCTGTTGAAACCATGATAACCTACTATACTGCGTCTCTTCCTTCTTTACTCTAACGTTCACAGAATAACTCGCGTGAGGAATCAGAGAGAACATCAAATTATCAGCCATTGCTCCCTTGAAGGTTACCCCTGGTATGCTCATGTTATCAGCCAATCCTCCATTGAAGGTTACCCCAGGTATACTAAAAATTATCAGCCATTGCTCCCTTGAAGGTTAAATACTCAGGTTCAGCCATTGCTCCATTGAAGGTTGCTCCAGGTATGCTCAGGTTATCAGCCATTGCTGCATTGAAGGTTACCCAAGGTATACTCAGGTTATCAGCCATTGCTCCTTGAAGGTTACCACAGGTATACTCAGGTTATCAGCCATTGCTCCCTTGAAGATTAAATCTTCAGGTTATCAGCCACTGCTCCCTTGAAGGTTACCCCAGGTATACTCAGGGACTATAAATATGAAGATGATCCTTAGTCACCAACATCTCACCTAGCAGAAGCTGAGCTGTACAGATGTGACCATTAGATAAAGTGAAAAATGATCAGCTATTAATTCCTGGAACAGACCCCTCAATTCTTAACTTTGAGCAAGTGAATAATGTTTAGAAACTACAAGCCATGTGATGAGAAAGGATGATAAGGAGGATAGTGATGCAGATGGAGGTGCCTGGTTGGAAAGAGAGTGAGAGAAATACCGAAGAAACGAAGGTGGATGGATGTAGTTAGAGAAGATCTGAGAGACAATTGTCAGAGGACATGTTTATGACCGAGCCAGGTGGAGGAGGAAAGCTATCAGAAACATCAACCCCACATAGAAGAAGAAGAAGAAGAAGAAGAAGAAGAAGAAACTACAAGCAACGTGTAAGGGTCAACCTTCAAAGTCTTACCTAGCAGAAGCTGAGCTGTGGAGATGTATCCATTGGCCAGAGCGAGGTCTGCAGCAGTTAGGTCTGAAAGTAACCACAGGTAAAGTTTTTTCAGTTCAGCTCGAATGCTGCGTTATGCACACTTCAAAATATTTACAAGTACTGGGGTTTCAAATGCTTCAGTGCAAGATGCTTGAATCTCTCCCGGAATCTTCAGTAATACACTGAGTTTTCTAAAGTTTATACAAAACATCTGAATATTTCCAGGGATTTTATATACTGCATTGGATTAGTTGCAAAATATTTGAATACATATTGGGATTATAAGTTCATACTGCATTGGGATGTCTAGTTTAAATACACAGTACTTGAATCTCTCCTGGAATTTTAAGTAACACTAGGTTTTCAAAAGTGTATATACAAAATATTTGAATACGTATTGGGACTATAAACTGATAATGCATTGGGCTTTCTACAGCTGAAACACAAAATATTTGAATATTTCTCAAGAATTTATATAATGCACTGGGTTTTCTAAAATTTTATTGCAAAATACTAGAATGCTTATTGGGATAATAAATTGATGATGCAACGGGTTTCAAATTTATATAAAAAAAATATTTTAATATTTCCTGGAATTTTAAATAATAAATTGGGTTGTCTAAACCTAGTTACAAAAAAAAAATTTAATAGTTACTGGTATTATAAATTGATAATACATTGGGATTTCTACAGATTTAATACAGAATATCTGAATATTTCCTGGGATTATAAACTGATAATACATTGGGGTCTCGACAGTTTAAGTACAAAATATCTGAATCGTTCCTGGAATCTAAAATAATACATTTGGTTTTCTAAAAATTTTGCTGCAAAATATACTTGGAAATTTACTGGGAATATAGTGATAATATATTGGGTTTTCTTCACTTTAAATGAAAAATATCTGAAAACTTCATAGGACTTTAAATAATACACTTGGTTTTCTAAATTCAATCTCAAAATATTTTTATAGCTCCTGGGATTATATAGTTATAATGCATTGGGTTTTCTTTGGTTTAAATAAAGAACATCTGAATACTTCCTGGGATTTTAAACTGACAATACATTAGAGTTTCAAAAGATCAAATATAGGATATCTAAGTTGTTTAAATATAAGATATCTAAGTCCTGTATTCACTCAAATCTTGAAATGATAATCCACTGGGTTTTCTAAAGTGTAAACATAAAATATTTGAATATTTACCTGGTCTTTAAAATAGCAATACATTTAAAATTAGTAGGTTTGCAGACAATATTACCTAATTACGATACTACGCAAGAAACATTCTCTGTATTCAGTATTATTCAACTAATTTCTCATAATTTAAAAAATATCATATGTTGGCTGTATTTATCACGAAGTCGACGAACCGTTTATTACAAGGAAGAATGAATAAATAATTGCAAATGTTAACAGTGAATGAAAATCCTCAATTAGAAGTGCCCTGTACATCCTAATCTAACCTTACCTAATTATTTTTTTTGCCCTTTGCATCCATTCTTTACCTAACCCAACCTAACTTAACCTAGCATAGGTATCGTACCTAGCCAGGAGCTTCGCATCAGATACAGGCCCGCCTGCTCCATTAGTATGTACCCATAATTATTTCTGTGATACACATTTCAGGGCAAAGTATCAACGGAAAAATAAAGTTCTTACTCATTTCGTGGTCTCTGATGGTGAGGTTCGGACAATACGGAAGAACGATTTCAAGTCCGGCTTCGTCTTTGGCTTTGGCCATGTAGTGTGTGATAGTATAACCTGAAAATACAAGTGAATAAGTTAAATACATGTGCAAATATAGGTGCATTTTAAGGTATGTATGTAATGTTAGCACGTTACCAGGCAAAACATTGTTGAAGGCTATTACAGTCTTCGTCTTGTTTTTTGAGCTGACAGTAAATATCCACAAATGATATCTTACAAGGTGATCTTGGCTGAAAGCAAGCTCATAGCGCTAACCACCCCAAAAAGGTTACAAGCTGAATACATCACCCAGTCAGAAGCAAGATCAAATCTTGAGTGTCATCAGTTATGGATTTTTACTGTCAACTACAAAAAAAGTATACGATTTCACTTTTGGAGGCAACAAAATGCATTTGTATTGCTTTATATCATACATTTGTGGCATTTTTTCATCTTGCATCTTTTCTAGTACTTTTTCTTGGGGGATTTACTTACCATATGCATCTTGTATGTCTAAATTGGCTCCTGCCTGAGTCAAGGTTGAAACAATCTCCAGTTCATTCATCCCCTGAGCTTTCATTATGGGCGTAGATCCTGCGGGAAATATGACGTTTAAATATTAAGAGAATCTCTCTCTCTCTCTCTCTCTCTCTCTCTCGATTACCTGTCTGGAATTCACGCGCAAGGAACATTTCAATTATTCTGCTCTATGTATAAAAGACTCCTTTATGTCGAACGCTTGCTCTTGCCAGATTTTCATATTAACATCAATTCTACTAATCTACTCTAGTATTGTACTTCACACTTAACCTACTGCAGCACTGTACTTCAAACCTAACGTACTATAGTACTGTACTTCAAACCCAATGCTGCAATCTAATCGTTTTGGGCAAAGTTGAAAAGAAAGGAATTGGCTGCAAGAAAACCAGTATCCAAGTCTCTCAAACTGCCAGACAAAGAAGAAGAAGAAGAAGACGAAAGGAGTAAACAAACCTGAGTATTTCATGTGTCTCTGTATATTAAGATCTGCCCCAGCATCGATCAGCAACTTGACCACGTCAGCATGGCCGTACCAGCTCGCCAGGGCTAATGCTGTTTGACCTGAGGGAGAGGTCGTGAGATAGAAGATCAGACGGAGGGGATAAAATGTTCAGAATTATAAACACGTTCACACAATATCAGAAACACTACCTTGTCCAAAGGAAGGCACTGGAAATGCTCGAGGTAGTCGAACAACCAACGATTTATTAAGCTAAGATTTAAAAATCCAAGCATCTGGCAACATCTGGACACTGTTCACGTACAGGGATCATGGGTGTACATTTTGGGAGAACTTAATTGCTTCCGCGGTTCAGCTATATGGTCGATGGCTGTTCGATTTAAAAAGATAAGGGCTAAATACAAAAGGACAACTTCTTTCTCTGTGAAGGCTTTCAGTACCCTATTAGCATACGAAAGGAAATTAAAATGTACACCAACTATATGTATCAGCCAAAGCCTTATTTTAACTGACTGATGAGTCGTGCTGATGAGTCACCCTGTCTTTGATTTAATTGGTTTTGTTTGTCAGATTTGACGTCTACGTGGTATTGTTTAGATTAAGCACTATGGTAATGAGTGCAGAACATATTAAAGACTAGAGCCAAAGAATTGCTACAGAATTACAGGCCTCCTTTTCTGGAATCAGAACTTCAGTAATTCTGTGGCAGTTCATTGGCTCTAGTCTTTAATATATTTTATATATTCACTTGCACTGCAAAATCATGATATCACTTCACTCTTAAAAGCCGGATAGATTGTAAGTCTGCAGTGCCAAATGCTTTACTATCTAACAATTAAAAACTAGTCATGTGAATCATTTTGAAACACGCTAAAAAAAAAACACAAAAAAAACTGTACCTTTCGTGTCCTGTAAATCTGTCTTAGCCCCAGAATCCAAGAGGATCTTCACGACCTGTGTGTGCCCGTTAACAGCGGCGAACATCAGAGCAGTACTAGCTGTAAAAATAGTTCACCGTACTAGACCAAGGTCCTCAAAGTTACTCGTCACATCGTTATCAGATCTAAGGCATTTTGAACGAGGCTGGGAAGATCTGTATATCCGCTATGACTATAAGACATCTTACGGCTGCTTTCCCTTCCTTATTTTACAGAAACTGGGGACGTTAACCCAAGGCCAAGAGAAAGAGAAGGTCTGCTCACTTTCCCCCAAATCCCCATGTAGGCGGAGCTTTGTCTACCTCCTTATTGCGTCAGCAGGTGAATTGCCGTGAATGAGCAGGTCTACCTCCAAGATACGTCATCGCCACGTATAGTTACCCCAGCAGGTAGGAGGTGACTCCACCCAATTGGGTAGACCTTGTCTCTCTTGGCCTTGCGTTAACCATGATTTTGAATCTATGCGATAATGCAATGTCAATTTCAGTGTGGAGTGAAAGCAGAGGAAAGTAAAAGCATCTGAGAAAAAGAGGTATTTACTTACCCATGCTGCCTTGTACGTCTACCTCAGCTCCTGCCGAGAGGAGGAGCTTGACCATCTCTTTGTGGCCCCAGCTAGCAGCGTAGATCAGTGGGGTATTCATGGGTCGGCCATCTTGAAAGCATGGAGGGATTCTTTAATACCACTGTTTATGCATCAACTTGGTTAAAGGCAATAAAGGCAAAATTGCGCAATTAGACTTTTGAATCAACTTCAGTTTGGGAGATGTCACTCAGAAATGATGTTACCTATAATTTATAGTTAGTTTACGGCAATGCAGGTGGTGTTTTCTTATCACAGGACTCACAAAAGATCAAATCTCTTTACAATATTTCGTCCGTTCTGCTTGTCCATAAAAGCAACCGTTCTAGAAAGCCTATTGTGAACTACTCTGTCCTAAAATGGAAAACTGCAGTATCTGCAAAATTTTCGAAATTGAGGTATGCCACCTGTTGGGCTCATGAAACACTAATACATAAGTTACAGCAGTTTCAGAATGATTCTTCAGCGCTTTATTTAGGGGGTCCCATCTGCAGTATCTGCAAAATCAGTAGCAAGGCAAGGGAAAACTGCAGTACCTACCATTTTTCCCAGTTTTGAATGTTCGCAGATATACTGCAATCTTCCATTTTAGGGCAGCAATGTACAAAAGTCACTCAAAAACTCACAGAAGTTGCTCCTCTGATTCACGTCAGCCCTGCACCTGAGGAGGAACTCCGCAATGGAGAGCCTGTTGTAGGCAGCCGCATACATCAGCAAACTCTTTCCACCTGGCGATAAGTTAAAATGCCATTGTTGAGAACCACAATGTGAAGCTAATCATCAACAGGGTTAATCAGCAAGTCATCGATGTCACAATGAGTCATTTTGGGATGTCATTATATTTTGACTACTTAACCCAGCCAGTGGGGGGACAAGCCAGTCCCACTTGCTGCAGGTATCAAGCCTGGATAAATGGGGAGAGTTGCTGCCTGGTCTAGCCAACCGAGTATGAAAGCAGTGGCAAAAACTAAGTAATGACTCTCGAGTCAATGATGGAATGCAATACGGCTAGGGCGTACCCAGTAAGCGACTTGCTGCAGTATCCCCTGACAGCAGTGAGTGGGTGTGGTGGGACAGGGGGAAGCAGATTAAAGAGATAGAAATAGATGGAGAAAGCTGACTTGAGCGGCCGACTCTGCTATACAGTGGGATTAGTAAGGTCGAAAGAAGAAGAAGATTATCTTGACTACTTTGAGTACTTACCAAGGGGGTCATCATCCACAAAAGCCACCATCTTCTCCGGAGACCTCCCGATGGACTCTATGACATCATCCTCCTGGTAGGCCTCTCGGATGGCCTTCAGGATTTCAGTAACTGAGGGAATTGGAATGTAAGATTTAGACCCAAGGCTAAGCGCTAGGACCTATGATGAGGTTATTTAGCACTGACAGGAAAACTGAGAGTGACAGGAGGTTTGAAAGTTGCAACAGGAGTCAAACCTCACAGTTGCACTATGAAACAATTGTTAGGAGACGGTTAAGGAAAGTAAAATGGAAGGAAGGGGATATGAACGGAGGTATAGTAAAAGGAATGAAAGGGGTTGCAGCTAGGGGGCTAGGGAAGGAAGGGACGCTGCAAAGAACAAGAATTGGGAAAAACAATTGTAAAGTTGTTTGGCAAACAATGACATAAGGACTGACACAGAAAAATATCTTTTCAGACTAATGACTGCAACGACATCTTAGCTTCTGTACTTTGTAATAGCTTCTGTACTTCGTAATATCTTTCGCTACTATTTCCTCTGAAAACCTTGAAATCTGAGAAGAAACTAAAGAAGAAATTCTCTTTCGCAGACCGGATTGAAACTTGCAGTGGTTAGAACACTATTGGAATATAAAATTTAGATCAAAGGCCGAACGCTGGAACCTTTGAGGTCATTCAGCGCTGAAAGTGATATTGAAAAAATTGTTAGGCAAGGGTGGAATGTAAGATGGAAGAAAGTGAATACGAACGGAGGTACAGTAAAAGGAATGAGTTTAGTTCTCCAGCCACTACACCCTGAATGGTTTAGCAATTACCTTAGCCTTCTAAACAGCATGGGCTCGAATCTCAGGAGGAGAAAGTTCATTTTTTCGCTCATTTCCTCTTGGATTTCAAGGGCTTCAGTTGGAAAGCTTATAAATAACAACAAGAAAGGTGAGAAGTTTTATATTTCCAATAAATGAAATTACCATTATTTCAAACAAAAAGAAAGTGTATTTGAATTTAACTTACTTGTTAAGTTCCTACAAGTGGACATCACGACAAGAGCAAGTATGAACAGCGGCCAGCGTGTATTCAAACATATCATACTCCTCTGTCGATACCTGGAAGAAGAAGAATGATGGAATGAAATTGATGACTGTCGATACCTGGAAGAAGAAGAAGAATGAAGGAATGAAATTGATGACTGTCGATACCTGGAAGAAGAAGAATGAAGAAATGAAGTTGATGACTGTCCTATACCTGGAAGAAGAAGAAGAATGAAGGAATGAATGAATGAATAATTAATGATTGATGGATGCAGGGGGGTTACACATGCACACACACACACATACATATATTCCTCACACCACTGGACTGCGGAACAGCCTCCATGGAGATATCATGCAATTGGAACTTCTTCAGAAGTTCAAGCGAAGATGCAATGCATTGCTACCCTAATTCAGTTTTCCTCGCATTTTTATAAATTGATTACATTTTCTTTTCTATTTATTGATTAATGTGCCAATTTATTTCTGTATTTCCCATTACATTCTGTTACTTCTTTCTAATGAGCACCCTAATATTCTTTGGAAGCTTGAATTTTAAGTCATTTGGTGGTCTTGTTCCATATGAATTGGGTTCGTGTTCTGAATAATAATAATAATTATAATAATAATAATAATTTTTTATGAGGTTCACAGTAATACATCAATGGTAAAAGTTGTAAGGAAATTTATAATAATAATAATAATAATAATAATAATAATAATAATAATAATAATAATAATAATAATAATAATAATAATAATGAGGTAAAGTATATTAACTTAGAACACGGAAGAAATGGCCGAAGTTGAAAGCAATTTCATCAGTATAATGAATAACTTTAATAGTAAAAAATACTTCAATTCTTGGCATCAGCTCGACACCCGATCCGCGGTAGAATGATCAGGTGACCAAGGCAGAAATATAGTGCGGTTTCTCTTATTTCTCCTACCCTCCACCCCGCAGGGGGCCAGTGCGCCTTACGTGGTGCACTGTAGGCATTACTCAAGGTTCTTTGCTGCGTCCCTTCCTTGGGTTTTCATTCCTTTGACTGTATCTCCGTTCATATTCTCTGTCTTTGAAATCATGACAACAATGGACTTGAAAATCTTTTCTGGACTCCTGGAAAGAGGGTAGTTACCATCCTCATCCCAGCACCCGGAAAGGAAACTACTTTCTGAAAGCCAGAGGTTGATTCATTCAACAATCAAAGTCATCCTGTTTAAGAGGAGAATACTGGAGCTAAGTCAAGTTGAAGAAGTCGAACAGCTCAGTAGGAAGAGAAAGGAGGTACCATCTACATTATGTTCTACACGAGGTACACCGCAATACCCTACCTGATAAACGGCTCAACTGTTGCTCCGCCTCTTTGGGGAAGCTGATAAGACAATATACCTGGCATGTCGGGTACCAACCGACCCCAACTCTCTCTCGCCGTTGCTGTCCTGAATAGTTTCTTCTGAGTTTCTTCTCATTACCTTTGACAATATCACTATCAAATCACAATCATTTAGACCCACGAGCCAAGACGCAGAAGATAAAATACCTGTGGAGTGTTTCTTTTCTTTTATTTTCTTTTCTGATGAGGGAATTGGATACCTCTCGCCATTTCAGTAGCTCAGAGCGTTCTCTGAAGTTCAGTAATCTGTTGAAAGCCTATCAAATAACGGAAAGTGAATGGGAAATATTATTATTATTATTATTATTATTATTATTATTATTATTATTATTATTATTATTATTATTCAGAACATATGGAACAAGCCCACCAAAGGGGCCACTGACTTGAAATTCAAGCTTCCAAAGAATATTATTATTATTATTATTATTATTATTATTATTATTATTATTATTATTATTATTATTATTATTCAGAAGATGAAGAACCCTATTCATATGGAACAAGCTCACCAAAGGGGCCACTGACATGAAATTCAAGAACCTTCCAAAGAACATGGTGTTCATCAGGAAGTAAGAGAAGGTTAAGGGGAAATACAGAAAGAAGAGATCTCACTTATTAAAAAAGGAAAGAAGTTAATAAATCAATAAACAGATAAAAATGTGTCAAAATGCAAGGAGAATACTGCACGCCATCCTCACAGCAGAGAAACTGCTCCACAGTCCAGAGGTATGAGAAATAGCGCTCATATAACGCCTAAAACGTAACAGCTATCCCAATAAACTGACAACAGTGAGAAACCATACTAAAAACGCCCCCACCAGGAAATCAGCGAAAGCAAACAATACTCGGATGTCGTCACAAGCACAGAAGTCAAAAAGGACAATACCGGGATACCGCAAAAGCGATTCGATACCTCTGACATCTGAGCCGTTCGCCGTACCCAGAAAAATGATGCTGGGGGAACGAGAAGCTTTTTCTTCTTCTTTTGTTAAGCTTCAGAATAAACGCGTTTCAAGTGTCTATATTTCTCTCTCAGTGTCTCTCTGAAGACACTAAAGCGGCCCAGATGAATGGGCCTAATATTTCGGCAGATGAAAATAGGCCTACTGCTTCAGCAGATGAATATGCCTACTGCTTCAGCAGATGAATATGCCTACTGCTTCAGCAGATGAATATGCCTACTGCTCCAGCAGATGAATATGCCTAATGCTTCAGCAGATGAATATGCCTACTGCTTCAGCAGATGAATATGCCTACTGCTCCAGCAGATGAATATGCCTACTGCTTCAGCAGATGAATATGCCTACTGCTTCAGCAGATGAATATGCCTAATGCTTCAGCAGATGAATATGCCTACTGCTTCAGCAGATGAATATGCCTACTGCTCCAGCAGATGAATATGCCTACTGCTTCAGCAGATGAATATGCCTACTGCTCCAGCAGATGAATATGCCTACTGCTCCAACAGATGAATATGCCTACTGCTTCAGCAGATGAATATGCCTACTGCTCCAGCAGATGAATAGGCCTACTGCTCCAGCAGATGAATATGCCTACTGCTTCAGCAGATGAATATGCCTACTGCTCCAGCAGATGGATATGCCTACTGCTTCAGCAGATGAATATGCCTACTGCTTCAGCAGATGAATAGGCTATATATATATAGGTGTGTCATTTCATCCGAAAGTGTCTTTTGTTACCCGAGAAGAAGAAGAAGAAGAAGAAGAAGAAGAAGAAGAAGAAGAAGAAGAAGAAGAAGAAGGCGAGGCCATCTTGCTTTTGATGTTTCTTGTTTTGTTGCTTTTTCGTTGCCATATATCCACAGTAGCTTACTTACTACCAAGTACATATTTGAGTGATTACATTCACAGAAGCACAATTTCGTTTTAATGGGGGAGAGTCTATTATAATTAGTTTATTAAGGCTAGGTTATTATTAGCAGAATATATACAATATAATTCAAAGATGTACAAACTGAGTTCTAGACTCAGTTATTCTGTACCTGTATCAAACGTACTTTCAGTATCATAACCAACTCCTCCACTGAGGAAGTCATATCTCTTGTTGTTGTTTGTGATTAAGCTGGCTTTATTTATGCCAGCACGGGCTCTTGCTCACAGAGCAGCCAATAAGCTATTTTTGCTGTGAAAGTAAAGTTATGAGTGAATTTTCATACAAATCTGATCAAAACTGGGTATAGTCACGAGCAACCAAGTAAAAGTGCGCCGAGGTTTCTTCGTCGCAATCGGGTTTTCTGTACAGCGTATAATCAAGGCCACCGAAAATAGATCTACCTTTCGGTGGTCGCGGTATAATGCTGTATGAGCCGCTGCCCGTGAAACTTTAACCACGGCCCGGTGGTGGCCTTTCCTATACCGCTGCCAGAAGACGATTATGTTTAAATTTAACCCTATATAAAATAAAGAATTACTGAGGGTAGAGGGCTGCAATTTGGTGTTTGATGATTGGAGGGTGGATGATCAACATACCAATTTGCAGCCCTCTTGCCTCAGTAGTTTATCAGATCTGAGGTCAGACAGAAAAAGTGCGGACAGAAAAAAGTACGGACAAGAAAAAAAGTGCGGACAGAAAAAAGTGCGGACAAGAAAAAGTGCGGACAGAAAAAGCGCGGACAGAAAAAGTATGGACAAGAAAAAGTGCGGACAGAAAAAGTGCGGACAAGAAAAAGTGCGGACAGAAAAAGTGCGGACAGGAAAAAGTGCGGACAGAAAAAGTGAGGACAGAAAAAGTGCGGACAGAAAAAAGTGCGGACAGAAAAACTACGGACAGAAAAAAGTGCGGACAGAAAAAAGTGCGGACAGAAAAACTACGGACAGAAAAAAGTGCGGACAGAAAAAGTACAGACAGAAAAAAAGTGCGGGCAAAAAAATACCGACAGAAAAAAGTGCGGACAGAAAAACTACGGACAGAAAAAAGTGCGGACAGAAAAAGTACGGACAGAAAAAAGTGCGGACAGAAAAAGTGCGGACAGAAAAAAGTGCGGACGGACAGACGAAGCCGGCACGACAGTTTTTTTTTTTATTTTCTTTGACAGAAAACTAAAATTGAAAAGATTTTTGGAAAAACTGGGCTCTGGAAAATGGATCTTCTGTGGGGACACGACTTCACCAGCCTTTTGGCAGAAATTTGCGGACTATGAACAATCTACTGATCGTGGTATGAAGTTTACTTTCCCTTTTGAACTGAATCGAATATAGAATTTAGGCCAAAGGCCAAGCACTGGGACCTATGAGGTCATTCAGCGCTGAAACGGAAATTGACAGTAAAAAGGTTTGAAAGGTGTAACAGGAGGAAAACCTCAAAGCAGTTGCACTATGAATCAATTGTTAGGAGAAGGCTGAGGAAAGTAAGATGGAAGAAAGAGAATATGAAAGGAGGTACAGTAAAAGGAACGAAAGGGGGTTGCACCCCCCGCCCCCCTTACGGGGTCTTTTCCTTCTACAGTAGAGAATTTTATAATCCTCTCATGAACACCATAATATTCTTTGGAAACTTGAATTTCAGGTCAGTGGCCCCTTTGGTGGGCTTCTTCCATATGAATAGGGTTCAACTTCTGAATAATAATAATAATAATAATAATAATAATAATAATAATAATAATAATAATAATAATAATCTTTGTAAGCTTGAATTTCAAGTCAATGTCCCCTTTAGTGGGTTTTTTCCATAAAAATAAGGTTCATCTTCTAAACAATAATAATAATAATAATAATAATAATAATAATAATAATAATAATAATAATAATAATAATAATAATAATAATAATAATAAGATATCAAAACCATACATTATACGAAAAGTAAACGGCGTGATTTTGAAGCAAAGAAAAAGGAACGATAATTAAGAGGAAATAAAAAAAAAAAATATACAGAATTGTTGGCACAAATTGACATGATGTCTACAAACTGAAAATTTCACATGACTCAAATACCTTAATGACTTACCTTTGGAAATTTTATGACCCGTTGGCTTAATGACAGGTGAGCGACCATTGCCAGGTGTCTGAACTGAACTGAATATAGAATTTAGGCCAAAGACCGAACACTAGTACCTCTGCTGAGGTCATTCAGCGCTGAAACGGAAATTGACAGTAAAGAAAGGTTTGAAAGGTGTAACAGGAGGAAAACTTTTGCAGTTGCAATAATAATAATAATAATAATAATAATAATAATAATAATAATAATAATAATAATAAGAGGAAGAAGAAGAAGAAGAAGAAGAAGAAGAAGAAGAAGGAGAAGAAGAAGTGTTCCTTTCTTTACCACTCTCCATCGAACACCATGTTCCATGGAACCGTGAAATTCAAGTCAATGGCCCCCTGCTGTGGGCTTGTTCTATATGAATATGGTTCATCTTCTGGATAATAATAATAATAATAATAATAATAATAATAATAATAATAATAATAAAATGTTCTGAACCTGTTTCAGAGATTGCAATCGCATTTAAACCAGTTTAAATCAGTTAAATTTCTTCTTGTTTACGATCTTCGTAACCTAACCTACCCCACCTGACATATTCTAGCACTGCACAGCCACAGTTTCTCTAGAAGTTTTCAAAGATTCTCTCGACCAAATTAAACTGTACCCGCCAAAATTTAAAAGGAAGGGGGCCTCCAAAGCCACCGGAAGTAGGTCCAGGGCTTTCACACAACCCCTGGCCACGGCCCCGCGAAATTTACAGGTGTCGTTACCTTCACAAACCTCCAGGAATCGCCATTGCGACCTCGTCACTGAACTTCAACAGGTAAACAATGCACTCAACTCACTCTTCTTCTTCTTCTTCTTCTTACCGCTCAAGCTCCGGGTGTCTTTGTGGTCATGGAGTGACTGAAAGCGCTTTACCGCAATCATAGGACACTGGAGGGTTTGTTGGAGAGAAGGGGGGCCGCTTAGGGGGTGTCTATAAACAAATGAGGAAAAACGGAGAGAAGTGGATTTTTGTGTTTATTGGCTTTAGACTGGGTTGCATGATCAGTTAGGCGGGACTGATGTATAAATATGGACAACATCCCAATTAACTGTTGATGGCTGGGTTCCAAAAACTGCAAATTGGATAAAAGAATGAAATTCTGATAATGTATTTGCACGCTGACACTTTGTGTAGTTTCCAATGCCTGTTTTATACGAGAATTACTGAGTTATCCTCTGCATCTAGAAATTGATATGAGAGATACATGTAAAAAATACGCTGAATTTTCTTCGGCGCATTCGAGTTATCTGCACAGCGCATAATCAAGGCCACCGAAAATAGATCTATCTTTCTGTGGTCTCGGTATAATGCTGTATGAGCCGCGGTCCACGAAACTTTAACCTCGGCCTGGTGGTGGCCTGGCTTATATCGTTGCCAGAAGCACGATCATGGTTAACTTTGACCTTAAATAAAATATAAACTACTGAGGTTAGAGGGGTGCAATTTGGTATGTTTGATGACTGGAGGGTGGTTGATCAACATACCAATTTGCAGCCCTCTAGCCTCAGTAGTTTTTAAGATCTGAGGGCTGACGGAAAAAGTGCGGACATAAAAGTGCGGACAGAAAAAGTGCGGACATAAAAAGTGTGGACAGAAAAAGTGCGGACATAAAAAGTGTGGACAGAACAAAGTGGGGGCATAGAAAGTGTGGACAGAAAAAAGTGCGGACAGAAAAAAGTGCGGACATAAAAAGTGTGGTCAGAAGAAAGTGCGGACATACAAAGTGAGGACATAAAAATTGTGGTCAGAAAAAAGTGCGGACAGAAAAAGTGCGGACGGACAGACGAAGCCGACACAATAAATTTCTTTTACAGAAAACTAAAAAGGACAATTTCGCTACAGTGTGCTTTGGTCAAAAGTGAGAGATTAAGAATTCTTCTAATGAAACCCCCAAAAATGGACAATTTCGCTAAGCTGAAGGAGGAATGTGCCCTTATCAGATGCTTTAAGTCACAATTCTCTCTGTTTTTCTGTGATTATATCGAGTTCTTCAAGATTATAATCTTGGGGGGCAAATTCAATCAGAAATACTATCTTGCTATAACAATGGTTCGATTCTTTCACTCAAAGAGATTCCATTGTCAGTTTATTTTTATTGGCGTAGCACTCTTTTAACCTATGTGATCAGGAACCATAATTGTTTGTAGAAAATTGTTCGTTGAATTTTTTCATATTAATGCACCATTAGATTGTTCATGTTCGTTCAACCTGTGCATTCATGAACTAAACATCGTCCACAAAATTCCCGTCTTACATAACTTGTACAAGTTTTTCCACCATTTTTCTTTCGACTCATCCCACACGAACCATAAAACCCAAGCAGATGTTACATACTTTCTACCTATGTTTACTTGTTCAGAGTTCAGCATAAATTACAGAATTTGTATTACATAAACTCCCTACTCCCTAATTATCTGATGTACAGCAGGGTAACATTCTGGGGGCTTTGTTGCATTTAGATTGCACGAGCAACACGGCTGCTGGTCCTGAAAATGAAATAGCAATGTGTGCAGATGATCCAACTCTTGTACAAACTTACAGCAATGCGTGCAGATGATGCAACTCTTGTACTAACTTAAGAGCAATGTGTGCAGATAATACAGCTCTTGTACTAACTTAGGAGCAATGTGTGCAGATGATACAGCTCTTGTACAAACTTACAGCAATGTGTGCAGATGATGCAACTGTTGTACTAACTTAGAGCAATGTGTGCAGATGATACAACTCTTGTACTAACTTAAGAGCAATGTGTGTAGATAATACAGCTCTTGTAATGACTTGCAGCAATGCATGCAGATGATGCAACTGTTGTACTAACTTAGAGCAATGTGTGCAGATGACACAACTCTTGTACTAACTTAGAGCAATGTGTGCAGATGATACAACTCTTGTACTAACTTAAGAGCAATGTGTGTAGATAATACAGCTCTTGTAATGACTTGCAGCAATGCATGCAGATGATGCAACTGTTGTACTAACTTAGAGCAATGTGTGCAGATGATACAACTCTTGTACTAACTTAAGAGCAATGTGTGTGGATAATACAGCTCTTGTAATGACTTGCAGCAATGCATGCAGATGACGCAACTCTTGTACTAACTTAGAGCAATGTATGCAGATGATACAACTCTTGTACTAACTTACAGCAATGTTTGTGCAGATGATGCAACTCTTGTGCTAACTTACGCGCTCTCTGTAATGTAGAATGGGGTAATTCGTCTGTCCTTGTTCGTCTAAACAGTTTAGTTGCAACTTGTGTACAAAATGAAAGTGGAAATCTATGCATACTCGGACTAGTCAACTCACTAAGACAAACGGAAGGATTTCACGGAATGTTTATTCATAAATACAATTATCACATGGAACCATGGAAAAATATCCACATATAAAATACGCTATATTATATTTCATGTATAAAATATATTTCAATCTCTTTCATGTTGCTAAAATACATAATAATGGACATTTAAGTATTATATCTATCACGTTTATATACACATTTAACATAAAAAACTGATATACATAGGAAATTAAGAAATTATTTACTATTTACAAGTGAAAAACAATGAAGCACTTCGTTGTACAACCATAAAGTATATTCAAGTGGGTGCCATTCATCAGAAAATTTACTGCGGCTTAAGAGATTTTAAAACCTGTAAAATCTGTGATTCAGTTTCATTTCAAGAAACTCCTCAATTTTGTAAAAATAACTGCATCGATACAGCAGAGTACATAAAACCTCTCTGAAAAGTGAATATTAAAAACCTTTGCATGACACTATAATCATTTAAATACTATAACACAGAGATCATAATTTAAAAAAAAAAAAAAAAAGACAGTCACAAAATACAGTTCAAGACGTGAACGGCTACGCTGCAGTCTGTTCGTTTGGACTTGACAGTAAATTTCCACAGACGCCACTACAGAAGCTTCCATTTGTCTTCTGGCTGGCCAAAGCCTCTGGTGGCTGGTGAGCAACATGAGCGTCCGTCAGTCACAGGTAACTTCAACGATACCAGCTGTGGATATTTACCGTAAACTCCAAAAACACAAAGATGAGACTATATGTACGTATAAGTATCTACAAAAGGCGACGAAAGACCTTGACGGCAGAATAAAATGTAAACGATGAGTTAGGTGAGCGTGAAGTTAGCTGTACTGTTGCCAGAAGTTGCTACGGGTCCTTCGCTCAGTAGTGTACCTGTGGGCAGAGGGCAAGGATGAATATTAGGGGCCTAATGGAACCCATTGCTTTATAGTGTTTCTGAAGACAAAATGAAAGAATGTTTGAGCTCTACTTGCATTAATTAATAGACTAAAATAGTCAAAACTTCTTTAAGGGTACCTTGAATGGCAATTTTCTGAAAAATATGGAACGAGACTCAAAAGGAGAGGCAGAAAAGATGGATTGATACGTGAAACTTGGGGCAACTTCCTTAAAGGATCAAACAATGAAAGAAGGAAAAACTGGGCAAAATGGACAGATGAAGGCAAAATTTCTTACCAGCGATACAGGCGGTGAGGAAGCAGGCGCAACTGCCCGAGATCATAGCCCTGACGACGACACTGGCCAGGTCAGCTTTCCGCGACGGTGCCATAGCACCGAAGCCTCCCAGATTGATGCCGATGGCACTGATGTTGCTGAAGCCACAGAGGGCATAAGTGGCGATGATTTCAGCTCGCCTCTGGGAAACAGAAACAAAAAATTCAAGTCACAATACTGTTCTGTCTGAAGGATATTTCTAGTCCAGGTTTCTGGTACAGTAAAGCTATGAGTGTTATGGCAAGACCTCAGAGTCAAGGAGAGACTGGTTTTATGCGGAATCTTTTGGTTTGATTAGCATTGCCTATACAGAGTTCTGAAGAAAAACTGAATCTAAACTTAGGCTACCTGACAAAAAATGCCCCCTACAACATTTGAAACATGACTCAGTAAACTTTAAGAACAACCCAGTTGAATACTCCACAACCACACTACTCACTGATAATTCATTTCTTTTCTTCATGTTTGCCAGCTCTGAATAAGCGACAAATTCATTGACAATCGTCTTGATACCGACAAGCTGGCCCACTTTGTCGCATTCCGACCAGTCCACACCCATGACCCACGCAAGGGGCATGAAGATCCACCCAAACAGATTCTGTAAAAGATAAAGTTTTTAAATTAATCACTCCAGATAATACATCCAAGTCAATGAGGAAGGTGACCTTTGCAATCTTCTATTTATTCATTTCTCCTAAAAAAATTTTTTTTGGCATCTGCATTGTACAGATACAGACTAGTGTTTCTTTCTTAATACTCAGCCAATAATGCAGACATGTGTTAAATTTAGAACTCCAGCATTGTAAAACCATGACACAGAACAAGAGTTGGTTTTGTTTCTCTATAAAATCTTGGTGACCTGTTAAGGTAGGTGTGATTTAAATCTTTGCTTTTAATAAAAACTGATTCTTTCCAGGTAGGCAATCTGTTTCAATCTTTCTTGATGGCTGAGGGGATTAAGTTATTGGAGCCAAAGCTCTGACCCAGAATGACATAGGTTCTAATCCCGATCAAAGCAGGTTCACACACGACATTTGACTCCTTTCTCGTTGAGTGTAAGTTACGGCCAAGGTATGTATGGTGAATTACAATAACGGGGTATTCATGGCAAAGCATTAAAAGACAAAATTCCCCACTCTACCTGGAGACTGCAGACCCCAGCCTCTGCACCAGCAAGGGTGCAAGTCCAGTCCATGAGGCTGCTGCAGAGGGAGATGAAGGCGTAGAAGGCGATCAGATTCGCAGCGATGTTCGCCACCAAGGGAATGGCGTTTGTGACTCCCACCATCGCAGCATGCAGCCAGTTGGTCTCCTCGCTGATTCAAAAACAGAATGAGAAATGTGAGATGAAATCTCCAAACACATAAGTCTGTCTGAAAATAAACAGATCTCTCACAAGATGAAAACATCCAGATAAATATGTCTGTCTGAAAGTAAGATGATTTCTCACAAGAAGAAGTTAGCTGCATGACTTTCCTACTTCTGCTCTCCAACCCTTCCCTTCCGGCTCTTACTAGATGCCCAACTTCTTTGACTTTGTATTGCTCCAATTTGGCCATCCCAGTGAAAGTCTATTAACTTCCATTTACAAATAAATCCTTCGGGAAAACCCAGTGAGTGCCTACTATCTTCCCTTTAGAGCCGGCATCACAGGGAAGGGTGGCGTACCCTGAAAACTCACTAGGAAGAAGCTTACCCCTTCGTGATTCTAATGTCGTTGACTCCAGTCTTAGAGACTTTGGTTTCAGGGTAGAAGAGCTTTGCAAAGGCGAGAGCTGCAGGGGCGCTCATGACGGAAGCTGAGAGGAGATGGGTTGGGTCCACGCCAAAGGAGATGTAGGCTGCCAGGACAGACCCGGCTATGGTGGCAAATCCTCCAGTCATGACGGCGTGCAGCTCAGACTTGGTCATGAGTGGTATGTACGGCTTGATCAGAAGAGGGGCCTCTGTCTGCACACAGAAACAAAAAGAGATTAAGAGCTTGATGCTATGGCTCCACACCTGGGAAATCTTTCAGAAGTAATCTATGGTACATGATTTACAGAAAAACTAATCGATGACGCAAAATAATACCCAAGAACCTTCTCCACTGGAAAATGTTGAAACTACTGCATTCTACAGGTGATTCTGAACTTACTTGTCCTAAGAATATATTAGCAGCTGCGTTCACGCTTTCGCAAGCGGTGGTGCCAACGGTCACCTGCAAGAACCAGCCGAGCTTGATGACGACCCACTGCATAGCACCCCAGTAATACAGGATCTGGATGCAAAAACTGAAGAAGAGGATGACGGATAGCACCTGGAAAGAAATAGGAAGAGATGAGACATATTCAACTGGTGTTTCTCAATAAGACTGTAGGGTAACGCCTAGGAAAAATTTGTAGCTCTTAGCAATGCATTAAAATAGCTTTGAGTTGAGTGGATAACAGATGGACACAGCAGTACGGTAACTAGTAGCTAAGAAAGGATGATTGTGTTATGGTATACAGCATAATATGATAGTTTGGACAAGATTAGGTTAGGCTGGGTACTTAGCATAACTCCTGAAATGCACTTGCTCCAATATCTTCTTCAAATCAACAAGGTTTAAAGTACTTGAACTGTCACAATTTAGAGCTGTGACAAGTATTTCCCAACTACCACACTATATATCATCTATCCTTACCTTGAATGCAAACACGAACTGCTTCGTGATCAGGTCACCAAAGACGAAGCCCGAGCCATCGTCTGTAAACGCCAAGAATCTGCTGACTCTGTCGCCGGCACATTTGAACACACCTTTGCCCACATCCCACCGGAGGATGAAGAGACCCAAGACGAATTGGAGACCCATTCCCCAGGCAACATGGCGCCAACGAACCTGCAGAGTTTAATATTTGCTTCGTTAACATACAGCCACAGCGAGAGAAAGAATGTCTCTATTTCTAACACATCTATCCCGCTCACTGAAGAATTATATATGGATATGAATCTAAATCAAAACAAGCAAGTCTGAAAGAAAGAAATAAGAGTAGCATTTAAGAAGACAAATGAAAATTTGGCTAGGGTTGAAACAATGCAGTGGAGGGGGTTTCTGACCAGCATGAACGTTCAGGAATGAGGTCACTAAGTCATCAGGGAGTGTTTACAGGCACAGACCCAAAGAAAGAAAGAATAAAAGCATTAGGTGATGGGGCACTGAAACTGGAGATCCTAAAGATGGTTTACTGTAATGTGTTGCTGAGAGATAAAATACAGAGGACTGTTCACAGGCTTTGAAGAATATCAGTACAGCGGTTGATAGAAACTGAATGATAAAATGTGAGAAATAATAATAATTGAAGGGTATTCTGAGTCAGTACCATAGGAAGAAAGTTGATCTTTAGTAAAGTGCAGAGACAAGGGTTACCGAGCAAATGGATCATAAAATTAAAAATGCAAACAGAGAGGTGCTATCAAAAGAGGATGAAGACCTGTGCCAGTGGAGTGGTCTTGGAGTTGCTGGTTGCAGGGGGTAGAAGAGAAAACATGTCTGAGCATTTCAAGTGTGGAAATGCTTTTGGAATTTATTTTTTGAAAACTGAAGGGTTCAAGAAAGGAAAGATGAATGGAGGAATGGGATTATATACTAGATGCTGCCATGTTGAGGTGACAGTAGGACCAAGTAACTGACCAGAGCCTGTAAGTCTGTCTATGCAGATTTCTCCTTCAATACTTTTATTATTATTATTATTATTATTATTATTATTATTATTATTATTATTATTATTATTATTATTATTATTATTATTCAGCAGGTGAACGTTATTCACATGGAGCAAGCCCACAGGGGCCACTGACTGGAAATTCAAGCTTCCAAAGAATATTATGTTCATTAAAAAGGAGTAACAGAAGGCAATGGGAAATACAGAAAACTTCTAATGCAATTACCAATCTTTACATGAGCATATTCACACCACAACCTGGTTTGCAGGACTTGGGCAGATGTTGATAAACATTCTCATTCTTCCTATGCCTGTGCACTAACCATGAAGCAGTACTGACTGAAAAATGGCTATCTATTTCAGTGTCACAGTGAAATCCATTTTTACCCAAACTTTCTCTAAATTGGTCCCTCTTTCTGTACAGTATTTCCCTTTACTTCCTCTTACTTCTTCCTAATGTACACCTTAATATTCCCTGAAAGCTTGAATTTCAGGTCAATGGCCCCTATGGTGGGCTTGTTTGATATGAATAGGGTTCATCTACTGATTACTAATAATACCATTAAGTGAATAAGTGTATCTTTAAATTCAGAAGCAGTCTTTCCAGAAGAGTTCGCCAGGCTCTCTAACCTTTCTGGGTGCCGTGGAGAAGAGGAATCCGAAGAGAAGCAACACGAAAACGCCGAAGAGAGAAACAAGGCGTTGGGGGTCGTCCTTGGTGTCAAAATACAGGAAAACGCCGACAGCTGCTAGGAGGCCAATGTACACGAAGAACTGGACTAGCCTGTGAAAGGGAAGACATTAAGTCTTAACGACAATGTTCATAAAATACACAGAAATGTTAGGGTATGATTTTGGAGAAAATATTACATTACAAAAGTACCAGTACATGAATCATGCTTGTGGAAGTTTTTAAACAGAAAACAGAGGCATTGATTGGAGGTTTTTAAACAGAAAACACAAGCATTAATTGGAAGTTTTTAAACAGAAAACAGAGACATTAATTGGAAGTTTTTAAACAGAAAACAGAAGCATTAATTGGAAGTTTTTAAACAGAAAACAGAAGCATTAATTGGAAGTTTTTAAACAGAAAACAGAGGCATTAATTGGAAGTTTTTAAACAGAAAACACACACATTAATTGGAAGTTTTTAAACAGACAACAGAGGCATTAATTGGAAGTTTTTAAACAGACAACAGAGGCATTAATTGGAAGTTTTTAAACAGACAACAGAGGCATTAATTGGAAGTTTTTAAACAGAAAACAGAGACATTAATTGGAAGTTTTTAAACATAAAACAGACACATTAATTGGAAGTTTTTAAACAGACAACAGAGGCATTAATTGGAAGTTTTTAAAAGGAAAACAGAGACATTAATTGGAAGTTTTAAACAGAAAACAGAGGCATAAATTGGAAGTTTTTAAACAGAAAAGAGACATTAACTGTAAGTTTTTAAACAGAAAACAGAGGCATTAACTGGAAGTTTTTAAACATAAAACACACACATTAATTGGAAGTTTATAAACAGACAACAGAGGCATTAATTGGAAGTTTTTAAACAGAAAACAGAGACATTAATTGGAAGTTTTTAAACAGAAAACAGAGGCATTAATTGGAAGTTTTTAAACAGAAAACAGAGACATTAACTGTAAGTTTTTAAACAGAAAACAGAGGCATTAATTGGAAGTTTTTAAACAGAAAACAGAGGCATTAATTGGAAGTTTTTAAACAGACAACAGAATCATTAATTTTCAAGGGAAATAAATGTTAAATAAAACAAACTGAACTGAATAAAACACTAACCTGAACTGCCACAGTTTGCCACACATATTTGATATATGTCTGATGAATCTTTCGTACAGGAAGAGGCCAAAATACGGCTTGATGATCTGTAAACGAGAAAAAGAAACAGTAATATTAATTAACTGTAAACGAGAAAAAGAAACAGTAATATTAATTAACAAGTAAAAAATGCGCCGAAGTTTCTTCGGCGCAATCGAGTTTTCTGTACAGCCGCTACAGCGTATAATCAAGGCCACCGGAAATAGATCTATCTTTCGGTGGTCTCGGTATAATGCAGTAAGAGCTACGGCCCATGAAACTTTAACCACGGCCCGGTGGTGGCATATCTATACCGTTGCCAGAAGCACGATTATGGCTAACTTTAACCTTAAATGAAATAAAAACTACTGAGGAGGCTAGAGGACTGCAATTCGGTATGTTTGATGATTAGAGGGTGAATGATCAACATACCAATTTGCAGCCCTCTAGCCTCAGCACTTTTTTAAGATCTGAGGGCGGACAGAAAAAGTGCGGACAGAGGAAAGTGCGGACGGACAGACAAAGCCGGCACAATCGTTATCTTTTACAGAAAACTAAAAAAAGGAGACAAAATATTCCACAGGCCGGATAAGATTCTGATACCACCCGAGAGATGATTATGTTTAAGCTGCAGAAACACGGACAGTTTTAAGTTCATTTCTTCCCATTTCGTCCCACAGGTGGTGGGTGGGAGCAACCAGACCTCTCTCTTACCTGGAAATAGATGAGTCCCGTGACGGCGAAGAAGGTGATTATGATCAGAAGTCCGTCTCCCTCACACCAGTAATCGTTTTCCTGTCAAGAAGGAATGGAGATGTGAAATTATTATTATTATTATTATTATTATTATTATTATTCAGACCACGAAACCCTATTCATATGGAACAAGCCCACCGCAGGGGGCCACTGACTTGAAATTCAAGCTTCCAAAGATTATTATTATTATTATTATTATTATTATTATTATTATTATTATTATTATTATTATTATTATTATTATTATTATTATTATTCAGAACTCGAACTCTATTCATATGGAACAAGCCCACCGCAGGGGCCACTGACTTGAAATTCAAGCTTCCAAAGAATATTATGATGTTCATTAGGAAGAAGAAAGAGAAGCTAAGGGGAATTACAGAAAGAAGAGATCCCACTCACTTATTAAAAAAAATAAATCAATAAATCAATAAATAGATAATAATGTATTAAAATCTTAGGAGAACAGCATTAGGGTAGCAATGCGTTGCCTCTTCGCTTGAACTTCTGAAGAAGAAGTTCCAATTGCAAGACATCCTCTGAAGGGAGGCTGTTCCAAAGTCCTCCAACGGGTGTGAGGAGGAATAAAGGACCTCTGCGACTTTGGAGAAGTTCGACAGCTTGGCACATTTACAATACACTATACACAACTTTAAACTTGTGTATAGTGGCCCAGCAATACACACTTTCAATCTTGCGTATAGTGGCCCAACAATACACATCTTTAAACTTGCGTATAGTGGCCCAACAATACACACTTGCAATCTTGCGTACAGTGGCCCAACAATACACACTTTCAATCTTGCGTACAGTGGCCCAACAATACACACTTTCAATCTTGCGTATAGTGGCCCAACAATACACATCTTTAAACTTGTGTATAGTGGCCCAACAATACACACTTGCAATCTTGCGTACAGTGGCCCAACAATACACACTTTCAATCTTGCGTAAATGGCCCAACAATACACAATTTCAATCTTGCATATAGTGGCCCAACAATACACACTTTCAAACTTGTGTATAGTGGCCCAACAATACACACTTGCAATCTTGCGTACAGTGGCCCAACAATACACACTTTCAATCTTGCGTATAGTGGCCCAACAATACACACTTTCAATCTTGCGTATAGTGGCCCAACAATACACAATTTCAATCTTGCATATAGTGGCCCAACAATACACACTTTCAAACTTGTGTATAGTGGCCCAACAATACACACTTTCAAACTTGTGAACTTGTGTATAGTGGCCCAACAATACACAACTTTAAACTTGTGTATAGTGGCCCAACAATACACACTTTCAATCTTGTGCATAGTGGCATCATAGCAGTCTGATTTCATACTGAACTGAAGTATCAAGGTCACCAGTCGATGGCACTGAACTGATTGAATTGAACTAAACTGAATATAGAATTTAGGCCAAAGTCCAATCACTGGAACCTATGAGGTCATTCAGCGCAGAAAGAAAACCTCAAAGCAGTTGCAATATGAATCAATTGTTAGGAGAGGGTTAAGGAAAGTCAGATGGAAGAAAGGGAATATGAACGGAGGTACAGTAAAAGGAATGAAAGGGGTTGCAGTTAAAAGTCAGGTTGATTGTGACATCAGCAAGACAACGAAGAGGATTCCGAGGAAGGTCCTCACGGGAAACCCCTCAGCAACCCGAAGGACATCTAGGAAATACCAACGGCGTAGGATTGACTCCCTGAGTCATCCAGAAGGATTTCCTCAGCCCATGAGTAACCTTTCTGGCATCCTCGCCTGAAGACGGAGGTGGGTAACGGTGGATTCTTGAGGGGAAAGGCGGAATGAAGGAAATTTGAATAAGAATTTAGAAACAAAACACCTGTTTTTCCTTTGCTCTGTAGGATGATGGGATATGCAATGACATTCTTTGGAGGAGTGAAGGATAAAATTTAGGCCAAAGGCCAAGCGCTGGGTCCTACGATGAGGTCATTCAGCAATGAAAAGGAAATTATTATTATTATTATTATTATTATTATTATTATTATTATTATTATTATTATTATTATTATTATTATTATTATTATTGAGAAGATGAACCCTATATTCATATGGAACAAGCCCACCACAGGGGCCACTGACTTGAAATTCAAGCTTCCAAAAGAATATTATTATTATTATTATTATTATTATTATTATTATTATTTATTATTATTATTATTATTATTATTATTGAGAAGATTAACCTAAAGAATACTATTATTATTATTATTATTATTATTATTATTATTATTATTCAGTAGATGAACCCTATTCATATGGAACAAGCCCACCACAGGGGCCACTGACTTGAAATTCAAGCTTCCAAAGAATATTATGGTGCTCATTCGAAAGAAGTAACAGAATGTAATTGGGAATACAGAAACAGATAAATTAACAAATAAATAAATAAAAGTGTAATTAAAACATTAAAATACATCTTGAACTGAGAGTGAAAACGTTTGAAAGGCGTAACAGGAAGAAAACCTTGCAGTTGCACATATATATACACTAGAAGAGTACAAAATACAAATATATATCTCATAGTTGCAAGAGATTGCACAATAGTTTGCATTAGAGGGAAATGTGGACCAATCTGTCTAGCTAACTACCTAGATAGATAGCTAGTTCGATAAATGGAGATATAGATAGATAGATCTCTCAGACGCTTGGACCAATCTATCTAGCTATCTACCCAGATAGATAGCTAGTGAGATAGATGGAGATATAGACAGATAGAGTTATAGAAAGATCTCTCAGACTCTCACCTCTGCTTTTGTAGGTACCCTAAGAACGTAGATGAAGTATACTGTGTAGAGTGTAGCCAGTACACTCAAGAACACCCTTTTCAGCCAGATCTTGACCTTCTTGCTCTGGAAAAAAAAAAGAAGAAGAGATTGTTATCAATCATGCAAGGAGAATACGCAGTTTGGATTAAGCCACAATCAGTACTTGTTTCGAGTCCAAAATATATTTCAGGAGATGGAACTGAATTGAATGGGATATAGAATTTAGGCCAAAGGCCAAGTACTGGGACCTATGAGGTCATTCAGCGCTGAAACGGAAACTGATAGTAAAAAGGCTTGAAAGGCGTAACAGGAGGAAAACCTCAAAGCAGTTGCACTATGAATCAATTGTCAGGAGAAGGTTGAGGAAAGTAAGATGGAAGAAAGAGAATATGAAAGGAGGTACAGTAAAGGAAACGAAAGGAGTTGCAGCTAGGGGTGTGTGGGTGTGTTTTACCTAGAAAATTAAAAACAAGTAACAAATGCGTCGAAGTTTCTTCGGCGCAATCGATTTTTTCTGTACAGCCGCTACAGCGTATAATCAATGCCACCTAAGATAGATCTATCTTTCGGTGGTCTCGGTATAATGCTGTATGAGCCGCGGTCCATGAAACTTTAACCACGGGCCGGTGGTGGCCCATCCTATATCGTTGCCAGAAGCACGATTATGGCTAAGTTTAACCTTAAATAATATCAAAACTACCCAGGCTAGAGGGCTGCAATTTGGTATGTTTAATGACTGGAGGGTGTATGATCAACATGCCAATTTGCAGCCCTCTAGCCTCAGTAGTTTTCAAGATCTGTGAGCGGACAGAGAAAGTGCGGACAGAAAAAGTGCGGACAGAAAAAGTGCAGACAGAAAAAAGTGTAGACAGAATAAAGTGCGGACAGAATAAAGTGCGGGCAGAAAAAGTGCGCACAGAATAAAGTGCGGTCGGAAAAAGTGTGGACAGAATAAAAAGCGGACAGAATAAAGTGCCGAGAGAAAAAGTGTTGACAGAAAAAGTGCGGACAAAAAAGTGCGGACAGAAAAAAGTGCGGACAAAAAAAGTAGACAGAAAAAAGTGCGGACAGAAAATGTGTAGACAGAATAAGTGCTGACAGAAAAAGTGCGGACAGAAAAAAGTGCGGACAGAAAAATGCAGACAGAAAAAGTGCAGACATAAAAAAGTCCAGACAGAATAAAGTGTGGACTACAAAAAGGCGGACAGAAAAAGCGAGGACAGAAAAAGTCCGGACGGACAGACAAACCCGGAACAATACTTTTCTTTCACAGAAAACTAAAAAAAAAAATTCACCTCAGACAAGGATTTGTAGCCGGGTATCAGAGAGCAGATGCTGTAATCCTCATCCTCTTCTTCCTCTGCTCCTCCACATCCTAGACCTTCCTCCACATCCTTGCCAGGAGCCCCGTGAGGATTCTTGGCTGTCCCGTTGCAATCCTGCTGAGGATAGGGAGGCTTCTCGTCGAATCCTATCTGGTACTGCAATGAAAAGAATAGGATGTTATTAATGTTTTTATCTTAGTATTTTTCTACGTTAGTTTTGTGCGATACTGTATGTATATATGTGTGTATATATTACGTATGTGTGTGTGTATGTATATATATATATATATATATATATATATATATATATATATATATATATATATATATATATATATATATATATATATATATATATAAATATATATACATATATTTTATATATATTTATAAATATTATATATATATATTAATATATATACATATTATATATATATATATATATATATATATATATATATATATATATATATATATATATACGTGTGTGTGTGTGAATTTATAACAAAGTTTTTTATCCTTTTTCCTTCAAAATGCAAAAAAAAAAAAAATTAATAATTCTATATTTATTCCCATTATCCATAAGTGCCTTGTAAATCCTCTTTATCATTTTTACTTTCACTTCCTTTTATCAATGAGCAAACGGGAAAGTAAAAGAATGAATAATAATAATAATAATAATAATAATAATAATAATAATAATAATAATAATAATAATAATAATTATTATTATTATTATTATTATTATTATTATTATTATTATTATTATTATTATTATTATTATTATTATTATTATAATAAAAGAATGATTAATAATTAAAATCTTTCAACCACTCAGAAAATTGAAGCCAGCTCAAACCAGCCATCACTGGTCACATTCTCTCTCTCTCTCTCTCTCTCTCTCTCTCTCTCTCTCTCTCTCTCTCTCTCTCTCTCTAATGTGCATTGCCTGGCCTGTGGAAACTGCCATCTAAATTATGCTTTAAAATATCTATGAATACAATGGGAAGTTTACAGAAGCACCTCTCTCTCTCTCTCTCTCTCTAATGTTCATTGCCTGTGCAAATTGCCATCTAAATTATGCTTTAAAATATCTATAATGATACCTGGGAAGTTTACAGAGGAACCTCTCTCTCTCTCTCTCTCTCTCTCTCTCTCTCTCTCTCTCTCTCTCTCTCTCTCTCTCTCTCTCTCCACAGTCACCTGCTGAGACCAATTTCACTGCTACCTGCTGGCGTCTCACTCCAGAAGCAGTGCGCAGACCTCTGCTTAATTAATTCCAGCAGGCGCATTTGCTTAATTCTGGACTGCTGACTGGCTGGCTGGCACAGCCTTTGTCTAAACGCCAGAGCATAAAAGCTTTGCTAGCTGAATTTTTTTAGGCAGTTACCCCTTGCGCCCAAACTGGATTATTCTCTGAAGTTCTGGTATTGCCCAGTGCAGAAAATTCTCTGGTGGTGTCTTCAGAGGACCAGTGCGTATAGATTAAGTTTTAGTCACCAGCCATTTTTCAATATAAGGTTGACCTGAACTGAATACAGAGTTTAGGACAGAAGCCAAGCAATGGGACCTATGAGGTCATTCAGCGCTGAAACGGAAATTTCACAGTAAAGGTTTGGAAAGGTGTAACAGGAGGAAAACCTCAAAGCTGTTGCACTATGAATCAATTCTTAGGAGAGGGTCGAGGAAAGCAAGATGGAAGAAAGAGAATATGGAAGGAGGTACAGTCAAAAGGAACTAAAGGGGTTGTAACAGCTAGGTCATTCCAAACTCTGGATTACAATGTTGGCAGATTCTAAGGTGGTGTCTTCAAAGGAACTATGTGTGTGTGTGTCTGTCACGTTTTTAGTCAGTTTTCAGCCATTTTTCAAGATAGGGTTCAAATGGTGAAGATTTAGAATCGATGATGATGATGATAATAATAATAATAATAATAATAATAATAATAATAATAATAATAATAATAATAATAATAATAATTATTATTATTATTATTATTATTATTATTATTATTATTATTATTATTATTATTATTATTATTATTATTATCATTATTATTATTATTATTATTATTATTATTATTATAATAAAAAAAATAAAAATAATAAAAATATCAATAATAAAAATAATAATAATAATAATAATCATAATAATATTAATAATAATAATAATAAAAATAATAATACTATAAATAATAATAAAATAATAATAATAATAATAATAATAATAATAATAATAATAATAATAATAATAAGAAAAAATAAAAATAATAATAACAATAATAAACATAATAATAATATAAAAAATATAATAATAATAATAATAATAATAATAATAATAATAATAATAATAATAATCCCATACCTCCAGATTTGGTTTGATCGATTTCAAGGTGACGCCGACGGCTCCGTCCGTCGCGTCCTCCTGAAAATTCGGGTTCTGGCGCCCGGTCATGGCTCTGAAGGGGGACCTGGAAGACAAAAAGGAGGTTCAGTAAAGTCAGTCTCTCTCTCTCTCTCTCTCTCTCTCTCTCTCTCTCTCTCTCTGTATCATTTACATAACTCTCAACTAAATTAAGCTTAATATATATTTATAATATTTATATATTAATATTACTCATGTCTATAAAGACAATAGGAGGTTTGAAAAGTCTCTTCCCTCTCTCTCTCTCTCTCTCTCTCTCTCACTCTCTCTCTCTCTCTCTCTCTCTCTCTCTCTCTCTCTCTCTCTCTCAAACACATCCACACACACACAATGTGCGTTACCTGTTAAAACTCCTGTCTAAATTACCCTTAATAATACTTTTAAAGACAATGGAAGGATCTACAAAGGAAGGCGTCTCTCTCTCTCTCTCTCTCTCTCTCTCTCTCTCTCTCTCTCTCTCTCTCTCTCTCTCTCTCTCTCTCTCCAAATGATTCTGAATAATATCAGTAAAGTAAATCTCTCGATTTTCTGACATTTTAGATGTCAGGATTTTCACTGAAATCTTGAAAACCCGAAGAGGAAATAGGTGAATTTCGCCTGAAAACTGCAAATGAATTTTAGCCATAATATAAAAAAAGAAAGAAAACACTTCAGCCCAATCGAGTTTTCTGTACAGCCACTACAGCGTATAATCAAGGCTACCGAAAACAGACCTATCTTTCGGTGGTCTCGGTGTAATGCTGTATGAGCCATGACCCATCAAACTTTAACCACGGCCCGGTGGTGACCTATCCTGTATCGGTGCCGGAAGCACGACTATGGCTAACTTTAACCTTAAATAAAAAAAAAACTACTGAGGCTATAGGGCTGCAATTTGGTACGTTTGATGGATGAAGGGTGGACGATCAACATGCCAATTTGCAGCCCTCTAGCCTCAGTAGTTTTTAAGATCTGAGGGCGGACAGGGAAAGTGCGGACAGAAAATAGTGCGGACAGAAAAAAGCACAGACAGAAAAAAGCGCGGATGGACAGACAAAGCCGGCACAATAGTTTTCTTTCACAGAAAACTAAAACCCCCCAATTTATTTTAAGCAGAGGCAGAACTGTCGGAGAACGTGATAGAATGACAAATATGAGTGTCCCCTTTAACATACAATGGAGGACCGCAGCTTTCTGGAATCCTGAAATCCTTTACAGGTGCCTCTAACCCGTGATTAATGACCGGTAACGATTTGTAAGTGCATGGGAATTAATTCAGGTAAGCACTAATGAGTAATATAAACTCTATAAGGGGTTGGTAATTGTGGAACGAAATAAAATTGTTATGGAGTAATGAGTGATATCAAGTCCATAAGGTGTTGGTAATTGTGGAATGAAATAAAATTGTTATACAATAATAAATGATAGAAAATTCATAAGGTGTTGATAATTGTGGAATGAAATAAAATTGTTATGGAGTAATTCCATAAGGGGTTGGTAATTGTGGAATGAAATAAAATGTTATGGAGTAATGAAAGATATAAACTCCATAGGAAGTGATATAAACTCCATAAGGCATTGATAATTGTGGAATGAAATAAAATTGTTATGGAGTAATGAGTGATATAAAATCCATAAGGCATTGATAATTGAGGAATGAAATAAAACTGTTATGGAGTAATGAGTGATATAAAATCCATAAGGCGTTGATAATTGTGGAATGAAATAAAATAGTTATGAAGTAATGATTGATGGAAAATCCATAAGGCGTTGATGATTGTGGAATGAAATCAAATTGTTATGGAGTAATGAGTGGCAGAAAATCCATAAGGCGTTGATAATTGTGGAATGAAATAAAATTGTTATGGAGTAATGAGTGACATAAACTCCATAAGACATTGATAATTGTGGAATGAAATAAAATTGTTATGGAGTAATGAGTGATAGAAAATCCATAAGGCCTTGATGACTGTGGAATGAAATAAAATGGTTATACAATAATGAGTGATATTAAGTCCATAATGTGTTGACATAGAGTAACATTAAGTTCATAAGGTGTTAACTGCTAAGTCAAATCCCAATTTAACCCGCAATCTTATCCTGCTGTTGTCTCAACAGTTAGAAAAAAAAATTGGACATTAAACACAAAAAAATAACAGGACGTCAAACACGGCCTTGCGGAACAACACCAGGAAAAGCCACGAGTTACCTCAGGGAGCGTCTTGCCTTTTATCGCTTGACATGAATTAGTTGCTTCGTAGCCTTCAAGTTCAGCCTGTTTTAGCCGACTTGCTTAATATACGTACACTGTTTCTCACTGACCTTCCAAGTGCATTTCTCGAGAGCATTTGCCCAAGGGAAGGACAAACTAGTGTCCCTTTTTTACTCAGACCCAAAGAAAACAAGAACAATCAAAAGAAGGAATGGAGGAAATGTTACAAAAAGTCAGGGAAGACAGACGAAGAAAAAGATATCCAAATACCAGCAGTGATAAGGAAGAGATAGAACTGTTGCTGAGCCGTGTACTCCACAGAAGCATACCAGTTTCCGGCATGACGCTGTTTTCAAAGCAATACGACCCAGATTGATATTCCTATTTGCCTTGTATGTTGTGACGCCAGTTTTGGTCGCAATAAATCGATCAATCTTCCTTTTCGTAAGCTTTTGAGCTATGCACGAAACTCCTGTCAATGTTCTTGAATTTTGTCTGTTCTAACTCACTTCCATGGTATATAAAATTCTCCCTAAAATAAGATTCTTTATTTTCCAACACATTTCTGGCAGAGTATTAAGGAACACATTAGTTTTCGAATATAAGCAAGATATATACTGAAGATTACCTGGAGTTGTACTCTATGAATGTACAACTCTTCCTACGATTCTTTATTTTCCAAAACATTTCTGGCAGAATGTTACTGAACACATACATTTTCGAATACGATTATAACACACAAACGAACAAACACAAAGACACAGAGAGATAATGAGCAGACAGCCTGGTAAAAAAAAGATATATACTAAATTTCACCTATCTGTTTAACTTCCTTCCATGGTATATACAGCTGGTTTATAAGAACCTTTTCCACAACATTTCTGGCAGAACAATGATGAACACATTAGTTTCCGAACATAAGCACAACACACAAACTCACAAGAGAACTGCCAGGTAAACAAGATATATATTGAAATTCACCTGGCGCTGTAGCCTTGCTCAGGGTAAAACCAAGAAGGTCGAAAGAAAGGACCTTGGGTAAAACACTCACGGAGGCGTGAGATCCCCTTGTGGTATCTCGCACCCTCATTCGACAACCTCTCCAGATATACGTATACTGAAATCTGCCTGACGCTGTAGTCTTGTTCAGGGTGAAACCAAGAAGGTCCAAAGAAAGGACCTTGGGCAAAACATTCACGGAGGCGTGAGGTCCCCTTGTGGTATCTCGCACCCTCATTCGACAACTCTCCAGATATACGTACAGTATACTGAAATCTAGCTGACGCTGTAGTCTTGTTCAGCGTAAAACCAGGAGGTCCAAAGAAAGGACCTTGGGTAAAACATTCACGGAGGCGTGAGGTCCCTTGTGGTATCTCGCACCCTCATTCGACAACCTCCAGATATACGCATACTGAAATCTACCTGACGCTGTAGTCTTGTTCAGGGTGAAACCAAGAAGGTCCAAAGAAAGGACCTTGGGGTAAAATATTCACGGAGGCGTGAGGTCCCCTTGTGGTATCTCGCACCCTCATGCGAAGACCTCTCCCTCCGTATCCTCAACCCTGTCACATGACAGAACACGCAGTGTGATCAAATAAGTTGTTTACCTATTGTGAGCTACACCTGCTGAATACAACGAAGTTATTTGGACATACATAAGAGTTCAAGAGGGACGTAGAGATATGTTCAGTGAGTTTTAAGTGATTTTTACAAGATGAAAACCAACTGAGCAGTCTATACGTCAGTGGTAGAGAGCTGGAATAGCACTTGCAACTTGCAAGGTGCTTGGGCCGACCCAGGACTGGAGTCCAACAGGGCATGGGGCTAGCAACCTCATCATATTATATATAACAGATATATAATATATATATTAATATATATATACACTACAATGTTATCAGTATTGACCACGCAGCAAGGCCTTGTGTTAAGTGCATTCATTATCCCAATCAAATTCTTCCTGAAGCCAGACTTTCTTGAGACGCCAAGTATACTTCTTCAACAGGATATTTCGCTGGACAAGTGTGTCCTCCACCTTTGTACTTATTCCTGTTTTATCCGCTTTACTCTCTCTCTCATTTCCCGTTCCTCTCGAGTTCGCCGACGGATAGAACTCTCGGCTAATCAAACACCGTTGGCAGTCCGCCTTGAATCTTAATTATTCATTTATATCCATATTTTTATTTATTATTCATTTATCTTTTTTCTTTTCTAATGACTGATCTTTTCTTTGTGTGTCTCCTGTTGCTGTCTGTTATTTCTTCTCAAATGGACACTATCACATTCTTTGGAAGCTCGAGCTTCAAGTCAGTGGCCCCTACGAACAGGGGTTTATCTGAATAATAATAATAACGAACCAAACAAAAACTTCTTTCAGTTTTCTTCTGAAAATGGAGGAAACCCCACAAGATTCCGATGGGGACTACTCACATACCACGAGGGTTAATACCACTGACCATCAGATCAGGATATCAGACCGACAGGAGAGATTAACAACTCTCAAGAGAATGGAAACCAGGGCAGCCATCACATAAATGACAGCACAAGGAGAAGAAGTTCCAGAAGATTGCTGGGCCTTGAACCAGCCTGACTACCTCATCTCTTGAAAAGGGTCACAGTTAGGACCTGAAAGTACTCGAGTTTAAAAGTAACATGTAAATATTTACATGTGAACAAGTTATGCACAGGAATCTTGTGGGCTTCTCTTACAATAATAATAATAATAATAATAATCATAATATTATTATTATTATTATTATTATTATTATTATTCAGAAGATGAACCCTATTCTTATGGAACAACCCCACCACAGGGGCCATTGACTTGAAATCCAAGCTTCCAAAGAATATGGTGTTCATTAGGAATAAGTAATAATAATAATAATAATAATAATAATAATAATAATAATAATAATAATAATAATAATAATATTATTATTATTATTATTATTATTATATGTCACATTCAGGGCGGTCTCCATTTCAGCAGGAAAGGGACTTCAGTATCTAATCATTCATTCTGCAAGCAAATCACCCTCCGGAGGACACTTGCCAGTCACGGCGAGACAATGAGAAGATCATCGGGCCTTAAGAGACCCAAGTCCTGACCTCAACGATCTACATGACAGGAATTTTCAGGTCAACATCCTAATTCTATTGAGGTTATTAGCGTTATTATTCAGGAGATGATCCCTGTTTACATATTGTGAGGCTTAGTGCCTGTTTTGTCTGTGGAACAATAATTGTTCCTTGTTGAGGGTGCACTCATTTTCCCGTTGGTGTTTATTTTCTGCATACAGAGTTGACGTCTGTCGTCTGGGTAATCGTCGAGTCAGGGTCCAGACAGCTTAGCAGCATGGACAGGCAGTTGTTACCTGTTGGCCCCCTACAGTTTCGAGGATGTGGAGTTCGACTTCGAGTTCGAGGACGAGTTGATGGCTAACCCTAGCCATCTGTGGAGGAGGCATTCCTCCGGGACAGCCATTTGGCTGTCGCATCGACTCTGCGTGAACGTCTGTTTCGTGGAGATGTTCGCGTTTTCCGCCATGGGGCGGTTTTGACGACCTCACGGCAGTTGTTTGGCGGTCATCCTCGACGGCCTTTGATGATCATCATCTGTGACCTTTGTTTAGTGGTCTTGACATCTCTGGGTAGATGATGATGTAT
>NC_089741.1:33202775-33220275 GCF_040412425.1 Macrobrachium rosenbergii
CGGATGAATATGCCCTACTGCTCCAGCAGATGGATATGCCTGCTTCCAGCAGATGAATATACTACTGCTTCAGCAGATGAATGAGGCTATATATATATAGGTGTGTCATTTCATCCCGAAAATTGTCTTTTGTTACCGAGAAGAAGAAGAAGAAGAAGAAGAAGAAGAAGAAGAGAAAGAAGAGAGAAAGAAGAAAAGGCGAGGCCATCTTGCTTTTGATGTTTCTTGTTTGTTGCTTTTTCGTTGCCATATATCCCACAGTAGCTTACCTACTACCAAGTACATATTTGGTAATTACATTCACAGAAGCACAATTTCGTTTTAATGGGGGAGAGTCTATTATAATTAGTTTATTGGAAGGCTAGGTTATTATTAAGCAGAATATATACAATATAATTCAAAGATGTACAAACTGAGTTCTAGACTCAGTTATTCTGTATCTGTATCAAACGTCACTTTCAGTATCATAACAACTCCTCCACTGAGGAAGTCATATCTCTTGTTGTTGTTTGTGATTAAGCTGTGGCTTTATTTATGCCAGCACGAGCTCTTGCTCTAGAGCAGCCAATAAAGCTATTTTGCTGTGAAAGTAAAGTTATGAGTGAATTTTCATACAAATCTGATCAAAACTGGGTATAGTCACGAGCAACCAAGTAAAAAGTGCGCCGAGTTTCTTCGTCGCAATCGGGGTTTTCTGTACAGCGTATAATCAAGGCCACCGAAAATAGATCTACCTTTTCGGTGGTCGCGGTATAATACTGTATGAGCCGCTGCCCGTGAAACTTTAACCACAGCGGTGGTGGCCTTTCCTATACCGCTGCCAGAAGACGGTTATGTTTAAGAATTTAACCTATATAAAATAAAAAATTACTGAGGGTAGAGAGGGCTGCAATTTGTGTTTGATGATTGGAGGGTGGATGATCAACATACCAATTTGCAGCCCTCTTTTCAGCAGTTTATCAGATCTGAGGTCAGACAGAAAAAGTGCGGACAGAAAAAGTACGGACAAGAAAAAAGTGCGGACAGAAAAAGTGCGGACAAGAAAAGTGCGGACAGAAAAAGCGCGGACAGAAAAAGTATGGACAAGAAAAAAGTGCGGACGGAAAAAAAAGTGCGGACAAGAAAAAGTGCGGACAGAAGAAAAAGTGCGGACAGGAAAAAGTGCGGACAAGAAAAAGTGAGGACAGAAAAAGTGCGGACAGAAAAAAAGTGCGGACAAGAGAAAAACTACGGACAGAGAAAAAGTACGGACAGAAAAAAGTGCGGACAGAAAAACTACGGACAGAAAAAGTGCGGACAGAAAAGGTACAGACAGAAAAAGTGCGGGCAAAAAAATACCGACAGAAAAAAGTGCGGACAGAAAAACTACGGACAGAAAAAGTGCGGACAGAAAAAATACCGGACAAAAAAGTACGGACAGAAAAAGTGCGGACAGAAAAAGTGCGGACGGACGAACAAGCCGGCACGACAGTTTTTATTTTCTTTGACAGAAAACTAAAATTGAAAAGATTTTTGGAAAAACTGGGCTCTGGAAAATGGATCTTCTGTGGGGACACGACCGCACCAGCCGGCAGAGAAATTTGCGGACTATGAACAATCTACTGATCGTGGTATGAAGTTTACTTTCCCTTTTGAACTGAATCGAATATAAATTTAGGCCAAAGGCCAAACTGCTGGGACCTATGGTCATTCAGCGCTGAAACGGAAATTGACAGTAAAAGGTTTGAAAGGTGTAACAGGAGGAAAACCTCAAACAGTTGCACTATGAATCAATTGTTAGGAGAAAGAGGCTGAGAAAGTAAGATGGAAGAAAGAGAATATGAAAAGAGGTACAGTAAAAGGAACGAGGATTTACCCCCTTACAGGGTCTTTTCCTTCTACATGAGAATTTTATAATCCTCTCTGAACACCATAATATTCTTTGGAAAACTTGAATTTCAGGTCCAGTGGCCCCTTTGGTGGGCTTCTTCCATATGAATAGGGTTCAACTTCTGAATAATAATAATAATAATAATAAATAATAATAATAATAATAATAATAATAATAATAATCTTTGTAAGCTTGAATTTCAAGTCAATGTCCCCTTTAGTGGGTTTTCCATAAAAATAGGTTCATCTTCCTAATAATAATAATAATAATAATAATAATAATAATAATAATAATAATAATAATAATAATAATAATAATAATAATAAGATATCAAACCATACATTATACGAAAAGTAAACGGCGTGATTTTGAAGCAAAGAAAAAGGAACGATAATTAAGAGGAAATAAAAAAAAATATGCAAGAATTGTTGGCACAAATTGACATGATGTCTACAAACTGAAAATTTCACATGACTCAAATACCTTAATGACTTACCTTTGGAAATTTTATGACCCGTTGGCTTAATGACAGGTGAGCGACCATTGCCGGGTGTCGGGCTGAACTGAGATATAAATTTGGGCCAAAGACCGAACACTAGTACCTCTGCTGAGGTCATTCAGCGCTGAAACGGAAATTGACGGTAAAGAAGGTTTGAAAGGTGTAACAGGAGAAAACTTTTGCAGTTGCAATAATAATAATAATAATAATAATAATAATAATAATAATAATAATAATAAGAGGAAGAAGAAAAGAAGAAGAAAGAAGAAGAAGAAGAAAGAAGTTTCCTTTCTTTACCACTCTCCATCGAACACCATGTTCCATGGAACATGAAATTAAAGTCAATGGCTGCTGTGGAGCTTGTTCTATATGAATATGGTTCATCTTCTGGATAATAATAATAATAATAATAATAATAATAATAATAATAATAAAATGTGAACCTGTTTCAGAGTTGCAATCATTTAAACCAGTTTAAATCAGTTAAATTTCTTCTTGTTTACGATCTTCGTAACCTAACCTACCCCACCTGACATATTCTAGCACTGCACAGCCACAGTTTCTCTAGAAGTTTCAAAGATTCTCTCGACCCAAATTAAACTGTACCCGCAAAATTTAAAGGAAGGGCCTCCAAAGCCACCGGAAGTAGGTCAGGGCTTTCACACAACCCCTGGCCACGGCCTGAAAATTACAGGTGTCGTTACCTTCACAAACCTCAGGAATCGCCATTGCGACCTCGTCATGAACTTCAACAGGTAAACAATGCCTCAACTCACTCTTCTTCTTCTTCTTTACCGCTCAAGCTCCAGGTGTCTTTGTGGTCATGGGTGACTGAAAGCGCTTTACCGCAATCATAGGACACTGGAGGTTTGTTGGAGAGGGGGGCCCTTGGAAGGGGTGTCTATAAACAAATGAGGGGAAAAACGGAGAGAAGTGGATTTTGTGTTTATTGGCTTTAGACTGGGTTGCATGATCAGTTAGGCCGGGACTGATGTATAAATATGGACAACATCCCAATTAACTGTTGATGGCTGGGTTCCAAAACTGCAAATTGGATAAAAGAATGAAATTCTGATAATGTATTTGCACTTTATTGACACTGTGTAGTTTCCAATGCCTGTTTATACGAAAATTACTAGGTTATCCTCTGCATCTAGAAATTGATGAAGATACATGTAAAAAATACGCTGAATTTTCTTTGGCGCATTCGAGTTATCTGCACAGCGCATAATCAAGCCACCGAAATAGATCTATCTTTCTGTGGTCTCGGTATAATACTGTATGAGCCGCAGTCACAAACTTTAACCTCAACCTGGTGGTGGCCTAGCTTATATCGTTGCCAGGCTTTACGATCATAGTTAACTTTGACCTTAAATAAAATATAAACTACTGAGGTTAGAGGGGGTGCAATTTGGTATGTTTGATGACTGGAGGGTGGTTGATCAACATACCAATTTGCAACCTCTATCAACTGGACCTAAGATCTGAGGGCTGACGGAAAAGTGCGGACATAAAGTGCGGACAGAAAAAGTGCGGACATAAAAAAGTGTGGACAGAAAAAGTGCGGACATAAAAAGTGTGGACAGAACAAAGTGGGGGCATAGAAAGTGTGGACAGAAAAAGTGCGGACAGAAAAAAAGTGCGGACATAAAAGTGTGGTCAGAAGAAAGTGCGGACATACAAAGTGAGGACATAAAAATTGTGGTCAGAAAAAGGGTGCGGACAGAAAAAGTGCGGACGGACAGACGAAGCCGACACAATAAATTTCTTTTACAGAAAACTAAAAGGACAATTTCGCTACAGTGTGCTTTGGTCAAAAGTGAGAGATTAAGAATTCTTCTAATGAAACCCCAAAAATGGACAATTTCGCTAAGCTGAAGGAGGAATGTGCCTTATCAGATGCTTTAAGTCACAATTCTCTCTGTTTTTTTCTGTGATTATATCGAGTTCTTCAAGATTATAATCTTGGGGGCAAATTCAATCAGAAATACTATCTTGCTATAACAATGGTTCGATTCTTTCACTCAAAGAGATTCCATTGTCAGTTTATTTTATTGGCGTAGCACTCTTTTTAACCTATGTGATCAGGAACCATAATTGTTTGTAGAAAATTGTTCGTTGAATTTTTTCATATTAATGCACCATTAGATTGTTCATGTTCGTTCAACCTGTGCATTCATGAACTAAACATCGTCCACAAAATTCCCGTCTTACATAACTTGTACAAGTTTTCCACCATTTTCTTTCGACTCATCCCACACGAACCATAAAACCCAAGCAGATGTTACATACTTTCTACCTATGTTTACTTGTTCAGAGTTCAGCATAAATTACAGAATTTGTATTACATAAACTCCTACTCCTAATTATCTGATGTACAGCAGGGTAACATTCTGGGGGCTTTGTTGCATTTAGATTGCACGAGCAACACGGCTGCTGGTCCTGAAAATGAAATAGCAATGTGTGCAGATGATCCAACTCTTGTACAAACTTACAGCAATGCGTGCAGATGATGCAACTCTTGTACTAACTTAAGAGCAATGTGTGCAGATAATACAGCTCTTGTACTAACTTAGGAGCAATGTGCAGATGATACAGCTCTTGTACAAACTTACAGCAATGTGTGCAGATGATGCAACTGTTGTACTAACTTAGAGCAATGTGTGCAGATGATACAACTCTTGTACTAACTTAAGAGCAATGTGTGTAGATAATACAGCTCTTGTAATGACTGCAGCAATGCATGCAGATGATGCAACTGTTGTACTAACTTAGAGCAATGTGTGCAGATGACACAACTCTTGTACTAACTTAGAGCAATGTGTGCAGATGATACAACTCTTGTACTAACTTAAGAGCAATGTGTGTAGATAATACAGCTCTTTAATGACTTGCAGCAATGCATGCAGATGATGCAACTGTTGTACTAACTTAGAGCAATGTGTGCAGATGATACAACTCTTGTACTAACTTAAGAGCAATGTGTGTGGATAATACAGCTCTTGTAATGACTTGCAGCAATGCATGCAGATAGCGCAACTCTTGTACTAACCCAGAGCAATGTATGCAGATGATACAACTCTTGTACTAACTTACAGCAATGTTTGTGCAGATGATGCAACTCTTGTGCTAACTTTACGCTCTCTGTAATGTAGAATGGGGTAATTCGTCTGTCCTTGTTCGTCTAAACAGTTTAGTTGCAACTTGTGTACAAAATGAAAGTGGAAATCTATGCATACTCGGACTAGTCAACTCACTAAGACAAACGGAAGGATTTCACGGAATGTTTATTCATAAATACAATTATCACATGGAACCATGGAAAAATATCCACATATAAAATACGCTATATTATATTTCATGTATAAAATATATTTCAATCTCTTTCATGTTGCTAAAATACATAATAATGGACATTTAAGTATTATATCTATCACGTTTTATATACATTTAACATAAAAAACTGATATACATAGGAAATTAAGAGAAATTGTTACTATTTTAAGTGAAAAACAATGAAGCACTTCGTTGTACAACCATAAAGTATATTCAAGTGGGTGCCATTCATCAGAAAATTTACTGCAGTAGAGATTTTAAAACCTGTAAAATCTGTGATTCAGTTCATTTCAAGAAACTCCTCAATTTTGTAAATAACTGCATCGATGCAACCCAGAGTACATAAAACCTCTCTGAAAAGTGAATATTAAAAATATTTGCATGACACTATAATCATTTAAATGCTATAACACAGAGATCATAATTTAAAAAAAAAAAAAGACAGTCACAAAATGCAGTTAGGCATTGACATTCACGCTGCAGTCTGTTCGTTTGGACTTGACAGTAAATTTCACAGACACTTTAGAGCTTCCATTTATCTTCTGGCTTGGCCAAAGCCTCTGGTGGCTGGTGAGCAACATGAGCGTCCGTCAGTCAGGTAACTTCAACGATACCAGCTGTGGATATTTGTACCAGTAAACTCAAAAACACAAAGATGAGACTATATGTACGTATAAGTATCTACAAAAGGCGACGAAGACCTTGACGGGCAGAATAAATGTAAACGATGAGTTAGGTGAGCGTGGGGTGCTGTACTGTTGCCAAGTTTGCTACGGTCCTTCGCTCAGTAGTGTACCTGTGGGCAGAGGGCAAGGATGAATATTAGGGGCCTAATGGAACCCATTGCTTTATAGTGTTTCTGAAGACAAAATGAAAGAATGTTTGAGCTCTACTTGCATTAATTAATAGACTAAAATAGTCAAAACTTCTTTAAGGGTACCTTGAATGGCAATTTTCTGAAAAAATATGGAACGAGACTCAAAGGAGAGGCAGAAAAGATGGATTGATACGTGAAACTTGGGGCAACTTCCTTAAAGGATCAAACAATGAAAAGAAGGAAAAACTGGGCAAAAATGGACAGATGAAGGCAAAATTTCTTACCAGCGATACAGGCGGTGAGGAAGCAGGCGCAACTGCCCGAGATCATAGCCCTGACGACGACACTGGCCAGGTCAGCTTTCATGACGGTGCCATTTTGAAGCCTCCCAGATTGATGCCGATGGCACTCGATGTTGCTGAAGCCACAGGGCATAAGTGGCGATGATTTCAGCTCGCCTCTGGGAAACAGAAACAAAAATTCAAGTCACAATACTGTTCTGTCTGAAGGATATTTCTAGTCCAGGTTTCTGGTACAGTAAAGCTATGAGTGTTATGGCAAGACCTCAGAGTCCAGGAGAGACTGGTTTATGCAGGAATCTTTTGGTTTGATTAGCATTGCCTATACAGAGTTCTGAAGAAAAACTGAATCTAAACTTAGGCTACCCTGACAAAAAATGCCCCCTACAACATTTGAAACATGACTCAGTAAACTTTAAGAACAACCCAGTTGAATACTCCACAACCACACTACTCACTGATAATTCATTTCTTTTCTTCATGTTTGCCCAACTCTGAATAAGCGACAAATTCATTGACAATCGCCTTGATAATGACAAGCTGGCCCACTTTGTCGCAGATTCGACCAGTCCCACCCATGACCCATAAAAGGTGAAGATCCACCCAAACAGATTCTGTAAAGATAAAGTTTTTAAATTAATCACTCCAGATAATACATCAAGTCAATGAGGAAGGTGACCTTTGCAATCTTCTATTTATTCATTCTCTAAAAAAATTTTTTTTGCATCTGCATTGTACAGATACAGACTAGTGTTTCTTTCTTAATACTCAGCCAATAATGCAGACATGTGTTAAATTTAGAACTCCAGCATTGTAAAACCATGACACAGAACAAAGAGTTGGTTTTGTTTCTCTATAAAATCTTGGTGACCTGTTAAGGTAGGTGTGATTTAAATCTTTGCTTTTAATAAAAACTGATTCTTTCCAGGTAGGCAATCTGTTTCAATCTTTCTTGATGGCTGAGGGATTAAGTTATTGAGCCAAAGCTCTGACCCAGAATGACATAGGTTCTAATCCCGATCAAAGCAGGTTCACACACGACATTTGACTCCTTTTCGTTGAGTGCAGAGTTCTGGCCAAGGTATGTATGGTGAATTACAATAGCGGGGTATTCATGGCAAAGCATTAAAGACAAAATTCCCCACTCTACCTGGAGACTGCAGACCCCAGCCTCTGCACCAGCAAGGGTGCAAGTCAGTCCATGAGGCTGCTGCAGAGGGAGATGAAGGCGTAGAAGGCGATCAGATTCGCAGCGATACCCGCCACCAAGGAATGGCGTTTGTGACTCCCACCATCGCAGCATGCAGCCAGTTGGTCTACGCTGATTCAAAAACAGAATGAGAAATGTGAGATGAAATCTCAAACACATAAGTCTGTCTGAAAATAAACAGATCTCTCACAAGATGAAAACATCCAGATAAATATGTCTGTCTGAAAGTAAGATGATTTCTCACAAGAAGAAGTTAGCTGCATGACTTTCCTACTTCTGCTCTCCAACCCTTCCCTTCCGGCTCTTACTAGATGCCCAACTTCTTTGACTTTGTATTGCTCCAATTTGGCCATCCCAGTGAAAGTCTATTAACTTCCATTTACAAATAAATCCTTGAAAACCCAGTGAGTGCCTACTATCTTCCCTTTAGAGCCGGCATCACAGGGAAGGGTGGCGTACTGAAAACTCACTAGGAAGAAGCACCCCTTCATTGATTCTAATGTCGTTGACTCCAGTCTTAGAGACTTTGGTTTCAGGGGTAGAAGAGCTTTGCAAAGGCGAGAGCTGCAGGGCGCTCATGACGGAGCTGAGGAGATGGGTTGGGTCCATGCAAAGGAGATGTAGGCTGCCAGGACAGACCCGGCTATGGTGGCAAATCCTCCAGTCAGCCGGTGCAGCTCAGACTTGGTCATGAGTGGTATGTACGGCTTGATCAGAAGAGGGGCCTCTGTCTGCACACAGAAACAAAAGAGATTAAGAGCTTGATGCTGGCTCCACACCTGAAATCTTTCAGAAGTAATCTATGGTACATGATTTACAGAAAAACTAATCGATGACGCAAAATAATACCCAAGAACCTCTCCACTGGAAAATGTTGAAACTACTGCATTCTACAGGTGATTCTGAACTTACTTGTCCTAAGAATATATTAGCAGCTGCGTTCACGCTTTCGCAAGCGGTGGTGCCAACGGTCACCTGCAAGAACCAGCCGAGCTTGATGACGACCCACTGCATAGCACCCCAGTAATACAGGATCTGGATGCAAAAACTGAAGAAGAGGATGACGGATAGCACCTGGAAAGAAATAGGAAGAGATGAGAGACATATTCAACTGGTGTTTCTCAATAAGACTGTAGGGTAACGCCTAGGAAAAATTTGTAGCTCTTAGCAATGCATTAAAAATAGCTTTGAGTTGAGTGGATAACAGATGGACACAGCAGTACGGTAACTAGTAGCTAAGAAAGGATGATTGTGTTATGGTATACAGCATAATATGATAGTTTGGACAAGATTAGGTTAGGCTGGGTACTTAGCATAACTCCTGAAATGCACTTGCTCCAATATCTTCTTCAAATCAACAAGGTTTAAAGTACTTGAACTGTCACAATTTAGAGCTGTGACAAGTATTTCCCAACTACCACACTATATATCATCTATCCTTACCTTGAATGCAAACACGAACTGCTTAGTGATCAGGTCTCAAAGACGAAGCCCGAGCCATCGTCTGTAAACGCCATAAGAATCTACTGACTCTGTCACCGGCACATTTGAACACACCTTTGCCCACATCCCACGGATGAAGAGACCCAAGACAATTGGAGACCCATTCCCCAGGCAACATGGCGCCAACGAACCTGGAGTTTAATATTTGCTTCGTTAACATACAGCCAGCGAGGAGAAAGAATGTCTCTATTTCTAACATCTATCCCTTTCACTGAAGAATTATATATGGATATGAATCTAAATCAAAACAAGCAAGTCTGAAAGAAAGAATAAGAGTAGCATTTAAGAAGACAAATGAAAATTTGGCTAGGTTGAAACAATGCAGTGGAGGGGGTTTCTGACCAGCATGAACGTTCAGGAATGAGGTCACTAAGTCATCAGGAGTGTTTACAGGCACAGACCCAAAGAAAGAAAGAATAAAAGCATTAGGTGATGGGGGCACCAAAACTGGAGAGATCCTAAAAGATGGTTTACTGTAATGTTTGCTGAGAGATAAAATACAGAGGACTGTTCACAGGCTTTGAAGAATATCAGTACAGCGGTTGATAGAAACTGAATGATAAAAATGTGAGAAATAATAATAATTGAAGGGTATTCTGAGTCAGTACCATAGGAAGAAAGTTGATCTTTAGTAAAGTGCAGAGACAAGGGTTACCGAGCAAATGGATCATAAAATTAAAAATGCAAACAGAGAGGTGCTATCAAAAGGATGAAGACCTGTGCCAGTGGGTGGTCTTGGAGTTGCTGGTTGCAGGGTAGAAGAGAAAACATGTCTGAGCATTTCAAGTGTGGAAATGCTTTTTGGAATTTATTTTTGAAAACTGAAGGGTTCAAGAAAGGAAAGATGAATGGAGGAATGGGATTATATACTAGATGCTGCCATGTTGAGGTGACAGTAGGACCAAGTAACTGACCAGAGCCTGTAAGTCTGTCTATGCAGATTTCTCCTTCAATACTTTTATTATTATTATTATTATTATTATTATTATTATTATTTTTTATTATTATTATTATTATTATTATTATTATTATTCAGCAGGTGAACGTTATTCACATGGAGCAAGCCCACAGGGGCCACTGACTGGAAATTCAAGCTTCCAAAGAATATTATGTTCATTAAAAAGGAGTAACAGAAGGCAATGGGAAATACAGAAAACTTCTAATGCAATTACCAATCTTTACATGAGCATATTCACACCACAACCTGGTTTGCAGGACTTGGGCAGATGTTGATAAACATTCTCATTCTTCCTATGCCTGTGCACTAACCATGAAGCAGTACTGACTGAAAATGGCTATCTATTTCAGTGTCACAGTGAAATCCATTTTACCCAAACTTTCTCTAAATTGGTCCCTCTTTCTGTACAGTATTTCCCTTACTTCCTCTTACTTCTTCCTAATGTACACCTTAATATTCCCTGAAAGCTTGAATTTCAGGTCAATGCCCCCTATGGTGGGCTTGTTTGATATGAATAGGGTTCATCTACTGATTACTAATAATACCATTAAGTGAATAAGTGTATCTTTAAATTCAGAAGCAGTCTTTTCCAGAAGAGTTCGCCAGGCTCTCTAACCTTTCTGGGTGCCGTGGAGAAGAGGAACCGAAGAGAAGCAACACGAAAACGCCAAGAGAGAAACAAGGCGTTGGGGTCGTCCTTGGTGTCAAAATACAGGAAAACGCCGACAGCTGCTAGAGGCCAATGTACACGAAGAACTGGACTAGCCTGTGAAAGGGAAGACATTAAGTCTTAACGACAATGTTCATAAAATACACAGAAATGTTAGGGTATGATTTTGGAGAAAATATTACATTACAAAAGTACCAGTACATGAATCATGCTTGTGAAGTTTTTTAAACAGAAAACAGAGGCATTGATTGGAGGTTTTTAAACAGAAAACACAAGCATTAATTGGAAGTTTTAAACAGAAAACAGAGACATTAATTGGAAGTTTTTTTAAACAGAAAACAGAAGCATTAATTGGAAGTTTTTAAACAGAAAACAGAAGCATTAATTGGAAGTTTTTAAACAGAAAACAGAGGCATTAATTGGAAGTTTTTAAACAGAAAAACACACACATTAATTGGAAGTTTAAACAGACAACAGAGGCATTAATTGGAAGTTTTTAAACAGACAACAGAGGCATTAATTGGAAGTTTTAAACAGACAACAGAGGCATTAATTGGAAGTTTTAAACAGAAAACAGAGACATTAATTGGAAGTTTTTAAACATAAAACAGACACATTAATTGGAAGTTTTAAACAGACAACAGAGGCATTAATTGGAAGTTTTAAAAGGAAAACAGAGACATTAATTGGAAGTTTTAAAACAGAAAACAGAGGCATAAATTGGAAGTTTTTAAACAGAAAAGAGACATTAACTGTAAGTTTTTAAACAGAAAACAGAGGCATTAACTGGAAGTTTTTTAAACATAAAAACACACATTAATTGGAAGTTTATAAACAGACAACAGAGGCATTAATTGGAAGTTTTTAAACAGAAAACAGAGACATTAATTGGAAGTTTTAAACAGAAAACAGAGGCATTAATTGGAAGTTTTTAAACAGAAAACAGAGACATTAACTGTAAAAGTTTTAAACAGAAAACAGAGGCATTAATTGGAAGTTTTAAACAGAAAAAACAGAGGCATTAATTGGAAGTTTTAAACAGACAACAGAATCATTAATTTTCAAGGGGAAATAAATGTTAAATAAAACAAACTGAACTGAATAAAACACTAACCTGAACTGCCACAGTTTGCCACACATATTTGATATATGTCTGATGAATCTTTCGTACAGGAAAGAGGCCAAAATACGGCTTGATGATCTGTAAACGAGAAAAGAAACAGTAATATTAATTAACTGTAAACGAGAAAAAGAAACAGTAATATTAATTAACAAGTAAAAAATGCGCCGAAGTTTCTTGAGGCAATCAAGTTTTCTGTACAGCCGCTACAGCGTATAATCAAGGCCACCGGAAATAGATCTATCTTTCGGTGGTCTCGGTATAATGCAGTAAGAGCTACGGCCCATGAAACTTTAACCACGGCCCGGTGGTGGCATATCTATACCGTTGCCAGAAGCACGATTATGGCTAACTTTAACCTTAAATGAAATAAAAACTACTGGGAGGCTAGAGGACTGCAATTCGGTATGTTTGATGATTAGAGGGTGAATGATCAACATACCAATTTGCAGCCCTCTAGCCTCAGCACTTTTTAAGATCTGAGGGCGGACAGAAAAAGTGCGGACAGAGGAAAGTGCGGACGGACAGACAAAGCGGCACAATCGTTATCTTTACAGAAAACTAAAAAAGGAGACAAAAAATATTCCACAGGCCGGATAAGATTCTGATACCACCGAGAGATGATTATGTTTAAGCTGCAGAAACACGGACAGTTTTAAGTTCATTTCTTCCCATTTCGTCCCACAGGTGGTGGGTGGGAGCAACCAGACCTCTCTCTTACCTGGAAATAGATGAGTCCCGTGACGGCGAAGAAGGTGATTATGATCAGAAGTCCGTCTCCCTCACACCAGTAATCGTTTTCCTGTCAAGAAGGAATGGAGATGTGAAATTATTATTATTATTATTATTATTATTATTATTATTCAGACCACGAAACCCTATTCATATGGAACAAGCCCACGAGAGGGGCCACTGACTTGAAATTCAAGCTTCCAAAGATTATTATTATTATTATTATTATTATTATTATTATTATTATTATTATTATTATTATTATTATTATTATTATTATTATTATTCAGAACTCGAACTCTATTCATATGGAACAAGCCCACAGGGGCCACTGACTTGAAATTCAAGCTTCCAAAGAATATTATGATGTTCATTAGAAGAAGAAAGAGAAGCTAAGGGGAATTACAGAAAGAAGAGATCCCACTCACTTATTAAAAAAATAAATCAATAAATCAATAAATAGATAATAATGTATTAAAATCTTAGGAGAACAGCATTAGGGTAGCAATCGTTGCCTCTTCGCTTGAACTTCTGAAGAAGAAGTTCCAATTGCAAGACATCCTCTGAAGGGAGGCTGTTCCAAAGTCCTCCAACGGGTGTGAGGAGGAATAAAGGACCTCTGCGACTTTGGAGAAGTTCGACAGCTTGGCACATTTACAATACACTATACACAACTTTAAACTTGTGTATAGTGGCCCAGCAATACACACTTTCAATCTTTGCGTATAGTGGCCCAACAATACACATCTTTAAACTTGCGTATAGTGGCCCAACAATACACACTTGCAATCTGCGTACAGTGGCCCAACAATACACTTTCAATCTTGCGTACAGTGGCCCAACAATACACACTTTCAATCTTGCGTATAGTGGCCCAACAATACACATCTTTAAACTTGTGTATAGTGGCCCAACAATACACACTTGCAATCTTGCGTACAGTGGCCCAACAATACACACTTTCAATCTTGCGTAAATGGCCCAACAATACACAATTTCAATCTTGCATATAGTGGCCCAACAATACACACTTTCAAACTTGTGTATAGTGGCCCAACAATACACTTGCAATCTTTGCGTACAGTGGCCCAACAATACACACTTTCAATCTTATGTATAGTGGCCCAACAATACACACTTTCAATCTTGCGTATAGTGGCCCAACAATACACAATTTCAATCTTGCATATAGTGGCCCAACAATACACACACTTTCAAACTTGTGTATAGTGGCCCAACAATACACACTTTCAAACTTGTGAACTTGTGTATAGTGGCCCAACAATACACAACTTTAAACTTGTGTATAGTGGCCCAACAATACACACTTTCAATCTTGTGCATAGTGGCATCATAGCAGTCTGATTTCATACTGAACTGAAGTATCAAGGTCACCAGTCGATGGCACTGAACTGATTGAATTGAACTAAACTGAATATAGAATTTAGGCCAAAAAGTCCAATCACTGGAACCTATGAGGTCATTCAGCGCAGAAAGAAAACCTCAAAGCAGTTGCAATATGAATCAATTGTTAGAGAGAGGGTTAAGGAAAGTCAGATGGAAGAAAGGGAATATGAACGGAGGTACAGTAAAAGGAATGAAAGGGGTTGCAGTTAAAAGTCAGGTTGATTGTGACATCAGCAAGACAACGAAGAGGATTCGAGGAAGGTCCTCACGGGAAACCCCTCAGCAACCCGAAGGACATCTAGGAAATACCAACGGCGTAGGATTGACTCCTGAGTCATCCAGAAGGATTTCCTCAGCCCATGAGTAACCTTTCTGGCATCCTCGCCTGAAGACGGAGGTGGGTAACGGTGGATTCTTGAGGGGAAAGGCGGAATGAAGGAAATTTGAATAAGAATTTAGAAACAAAACACCTGTTTTTCCTTTGCTCTGTAGGATGATGGGATATGCAATGACATTCTTTGGAGGAGTGAAGGATAAAATTTAGCCAAAGGCCAAGCGCTGGGTCCTACGATGAGGTCATTCAGCAATGAAAAGGAAATTATTATTATTATTATTATTATTATTATTATTATTATTATTATTATTATTATTATTATTATTATTATTATTATTATTGAGAAGATGAACCCTATATTCATATGGAACAAGCCCACCACACAGCCACTGACTTGAAATTCAAGCTTCCAAAGAAATATTATTATTATTATTATTATTATTATTATTATTATTATTATTATTATTATTATTATTATTATTATTATTAGAAGATTGCTTAAAAGAATACTATTATTATTATTATTATTATTATTATTATTATTATTATTCAGTAGATGAACCCTATTCATATGGAACAAGCCCACCACAGGGGCCACTGACTTGAAATTCAAGCTTCAAAGAATATTATGGTGCTCATTCGAAAGAAGTAACAGAATGTAATTGGGAATACAGAAACAGATAAATTAACAAATAAATAAATAAAAGTGTAATTAAAACATTAAAATACATCTTGAACTGAGAGTGAAAACGTTTGAAAGGCGTAACAGGAAGAAAACCTTGCAGTTGCACATATATATACACTAGAAGAGTACAAAATACAAATATATATCTCATAGTTGCAAGAGATTGCACAATAGTTTGCATTAGAGGGAAATGTGGACCAATCTGTCTAGCTAACTACCTAGATAGATAGCTAGTTCGATAAATGGAGATATAGATAGATAGATCTCTCAGACGCGGACCAATCTATCTAGCTATCTACCCAGATAGATAGCTAGTGAGATAGATGGAGATATAGACAGATAGAGTTATAGAAAGATCTCTCAGACTCTCACCTCTGCTTTTGTAGGTACCCTAAGAACGTAGATGAAGTATACTGTGTAGAGTGTAGCCAGTACACTCAAGAACACCCTTTTCAGCCAGATCTTGACCTTCTTGCTCTGGAAAAAAAAAGAAGAAGAGATTGTTATCAATCATGCAAGGAGAATACGCAGTTTGGATTAAGCCACAATCAGTACTTGTTTCGAGTCCAAAATATATTTCAGGAGATGGAACTGAATTGAATGGGATATAGAATTTAGGCCAAGGCCAAGTACTGGGACCTATGGGGTCATTCAGCGCTGAAACGGAAACTGATAGTAAAAAGGCTTGAAAGGCGTAACAGGAGGAAAACCTCAAAGCAGTTGCACTATGAATCAATTGTCAGAGAAGGTTGAGGAAAGTAAGATGGAAGAAAGAGAATATGAAAGGAGGTACAGTAAAGGAAACGAAAGGAGTTGCAGCTAGGGGTGTGTGGGTGTGTTTACCCTAGAAAATTAAAAACAAGTAACAAATGCGTCGAAGTTTCTTCGGCGCAATCGATTTTTCTGTACAGCCGCTACAGCGTATAATCAATGCCACCTAAGATAGATCTATCTTTCGGTGGTCTCGGTATAATGCTGTATGAGCCGCGGTCCATGAAACTTTAACCACGGGCCGGTGGTGGCCCATCCTATATCGTTGCCAGAAGCACGATTATGGCTAAGTTTAACCTTAAATAATATCAAAACTACCCAGGCTAGAGGGCTGCAATTTGGTATGTTTAATGACTGGAGGGTGTATGATCAACATGCCAATTTGCAGCCCTCTAGCCTCAGTAGTTTTCAAGATCTGTGAGCGGACAGAGAAAGTGCGGACAGAAAAAGTGCGGACAGAAAAAGTGCAGACAGAAAAAGTGTAGACAGAATAAAAGTGCGGACAGAATAAAGTGCGGGCAGAAAAAGTGCGCACAGAATAAAGTGCGGTCGGAAAAAGTGTGGACAGAATAAAAGCGGACAGAATAAAGTGCCGAGAGAAAAAAGTGTTGACAGAAAAGTGCGGACAAAAAGTGCGGACAGAAAAAGTGCGGACAAAAAAAGTAGACAGAAAAAGTGCGGACAGAAAATGTGTAGACAGAATAAGTGCTGACAGAAAAGTGCGGACAGAAAAAGTGCGGACAGAAAAATGCAGACAGAAAAAGTGCAGACATAAAAAAGTCCAGACAGAATAAAGTGTGGACTACAAAAAGGCGGACAAAAAGCGAGGACAGAAAAAGTCCGGACGGACAGACAAACCGGAACAATACTTTTCTTTCACAGAAAACTAAAAAAAAAAATTCACCTCAGACAAGGATTTGTAGCCGGGTATCAGAGAGCAGATGCTGTAATCCTCATCCTCTTCTTCCTCTGCTCCTCCACATCCTAGACCTTCCTCCACATCCTTGCCAGGAGCCCCGTGAGGATTCTTGGCTGTCCCGTTGCAATCCTGCTGAGGATAGGGAGGCTTCTCGTCGAATCCTATCTGGTACTGCAATGAAAAGAATAGGATGTTATTAATGTTTTTTATCTTAGTATTTTTCTACGTTAGTTTTGTGCGATACTGTATGTATATATGTGTGTATATATTACGTATGTGTGTGTGTATATATATATATATATATATATATATATATATATATATATATATATATATATATATATATATATATATATATATATATATAAAT
>NC_089741.1:33225275-33377775 GCF_040412425.1 Macrobrachium rosenbergii
CAGACAGCCTGGTAAAAAAAAGATATATACTAAATTTCACCTATCTGTTTAACTTCCTTCCATGGTATATACAGCTGGTTTATAAGAACCTTTTCCACAACATTTCTGGCAGAACAATGATGAACACATTAGTTTCCGAACATAAGCACAACACACAAACTCACAAGAGAACTGCCAGGTAAACAAGATATATATTGAAATTCACCTGGCGCTGTAGCCTTGCTCAGGTAAAACCAAGAAGGTCGAAAGAAAGGACCTTGGGTAAAACACTCACGGAGGCGTGAGATCCCCTTGTGGTATCTCGCACCCTCATTCGACAACCTCTCCAGATATACGTATACTGAAATCTGCCTGACGCTGTAGTCTTGTTCAGGGTGAAACCAAGAAGGTCCAAAGAAAGGACCTTGGGTAAAACATTCACGGAGGCGTGAGGTCCCCTTGTGGTATCTCGCACCCTCATTCGACAACCTCTCCAGATATACGTACAGTATACTGAAATCTAGCTGACGCTGTAGTCTTGTTCAGCGTAAAACCAAGGAGGTCCAAAGAAAGGACCTTGGGTAAAACATTCACGGAGGCGTGAGGTCCCCTTGTGGTATCTCGCACCCTCATTCGACAACCTCTCCAGATATACGCATACTGAAATCTACCTGACGCTGTAGTCTTGTTCAGGGTGAAACCAAGAAGGTCCAAAGAAAGGACCTTGGGGTAAAATATTCACGGAGGCGTGAGGTCCCTTGTGGTATCTCGCACCCTCATGCGGGAAGACCTCTCCCTCCGTATCCTCAACCCTGTCACATGACAGAACACGCAGTGTGATCAAATAAGTTGTTTACCTATTGTGAGCTACACCTGCTGAATACAACGAAGTTATTTGGACATACATAAGAGTTCAAGAGGGACGTAGAGATATGTTCAGTGAGTTTTAAGTGATTTTACAAGATGAAAACCAACTGAGCAGTCTATACACGTCAGTGGTAGAGAGCTGGAATAGCACTTGCAACTTGCAAGGTGCTTGGGCCGACCCAGGACTGGAGTCCAACAGGGCATGGGGCTAGCAACCTCATCATATTATATATAACAGATATATAATATATATATTAATATATATATACACTACAATGTTATCAGTATTGACCACGCAGCAAGGCCTTGTGTTAAGTGCATTCATTATCCCAATCAAATTCTTCCGAAGCCAGACTTTCTTGAGACGCCAAGTATACTTCTTCAACGGGATATTTCGCTGGACAAGTGTGTCCTCCACCTTTGTACTTATTCCTGTTTTATCCGCTTTACTCTCTCTCTCATTTCCCGTTCCTCTCGAGTTCGCCGACGGATAGAACTCTCGGCTAATGCAAACACCGTTGGCAGTCCGCCTTGAATCTTAATTATTCATTTATATCCATATTTTTTATTTATTATTCATTTATCTTTTTTCTTTTCTAATGACTGATCTTTTCTTTGTGTGTCTCCTGTTGCTGTCTGTTATTTCTTCTCAAATGGACACTATCACATTCTTTGGAAGCTCGAGCTTCAAGTCAGTGGCCCCCTACGAACAGGGGTTTATCTGAATAATAATAATAATAACGAACCAAACAAAAACTTCTTTCAGTTTTCTTCTGAAAATGGAAAGGGAAACCCCACAAGATTCCGATGGGGACTACTCACATACCACGAGGGTTAATACCACTGACCATCAGATCAGGATATCAGACCGACAGGAGGAGATTAACAACTCTCAAGAGAATGGAAACCAGGGCAGCCATCACATAAATGACAGCACAAGGAGAAGAAGTTCCAGAAGATTGCTGGGCCTTGAACCAGCCTGACTACCTCATCTCTTGAAAAAGGGTCACAGTTAGGACCTGAAAGTACTCGAGTTTAAAAGTAACATGTAAATATTTACATGTGAACAAGTTATGCACAGGAATCTTGTGGGCTTCTCTTTACAATAATAATAATAATAATAATAATCATAATATTATTATTATTATTATTATTATTATTATTATTCAGAAGATGAACCCTATTCTTATGGAACAACCCCACCACAGGGGCCATTGACTTGAAATCCAAGCTTCCAAAGAATATGGTGTTCATTAGGAATAAGTAATAATAATAATAATAATAATAATAATAATAATAATAATAATAATAATAATAATAATATTATTATTATTATTATTATTATTATTATATGTCACATTCAGGGGCGGTCTCCATTTCAGCAGGAAAGGGACTTCAGTATCTAATCATTCATTCTGCAAGCAAATCACCCTCCGGAGGACACTTGCCAGTCACGGCGAGACAATGAGAAGATCATCGGGCCTTAAGAGACCCAAGTCCCTGACCTCAACGATCTACATGACAGGAATTTTCAGGTCAACATCCTAATTCTATTGAGGTTATTAGCGTTATTATTCAGGAGATGATCCCTGTTTACATATTGTGAGGCTTAGTGCCTGTTTTGTCTGTGGAACAATAATTGTTCCCTTGTTGAGGGTGCACTCATTTTCCCGTTGGTGTTTATTTTCTGCATACAGAGTTGACGTCTGTCGTCTGGGTAATCGTCGAGTCAGGGTCCAGACAGCTTAGCAGCATGGACAGGCAGTTGTTACCTGTTGGCCCCTACAGTTTCGAGGATGTGGAGTTCGACTTCGAGTTCGAGGACGAGTTGATGGCTAACCCTAGCCATCTGTGGAGAGGAGGCATTCCTCCGGGACAGCCATTTGGCTGTCGCATCGACTCTGCGTGAACGTCTGTTTCGTGGAGATGTTCGCGTTTTCCGCCATGGGGCGGTTTTGACGACCTCACGGCAGTTGTTTGGCGGTCATCCTCGACGGCCTTTGATGATCATCATCTGTGACCTTTGTTTAGTGGTCTTGACATCTCTGGGTAGATGATGATGTATCATCTGTAGGGGGCTTGTTAATTACCTCTACAGATGTTTATGTATTGAGTGTAATTGGTATTTGTGATAATTTGGTTTATTGTTATTTGTGCTGCTTTAATGGTTGATCTGTTATGTGTACTTTTGGTTATACCATTATTTATTTGATGCTACTGGTAATCATTATACTGTCTGTATTGTTTATTATTGTTTGATGTAGCTGAAATGTTTTCCTTTATGTGGCGTTTGTTACTTTTACTTCCGTGGTAGAGTTTTATTTAAAGTAACTTATTTTCCTACATCTTTATTTGACAGACTCTTTGACTGTTTGATGTTATATGTATATTTACTGATTTACGCCAGACTCGACTCGATTGTAAATACGTATATTACGTAATGTTAATAAATCAGTATTAAGGATATTTTGCTAGTTTTGTTGTTCCCCTTTCACCGTGGTTGTCTCTGCTCCTGCCAGTCTATCCAGTCCATTACTCTCTTAGTTGATGATGGAACCTGATGAACCGAGATGTGGTTCCTAACGATATGGAACGAGCCCACCACAGGGGCCACCGATTTGAAGTTCAAGCTTCCAAAGAATATTATGGTGTTCGCTTGAATGAAGTGACAGGAGGTATTATTATTATTATTATTAATTAATAATAATAATAATAATAATAATAATAATAATAATAATAATAATAATAATAATAATAAATGATCATAATTTATTATTAATAATCATTATAATAATAATTAATATTATTATTATTATTATTATTAATAAATTATGATCATAATTTATTATTATTAATAATAATAATTATATAATAAATAATATTATTATTATTTATTATTATTATTATTATTATTATTATTATTATTATTATTATTATTAATATTATTATTATTATTATTCAGAAGATGAACCTATTCATATGTAACAAGCCCATCACGGTGCCACTGACTTAAAATTCAAGCTTCCAAAGAATATTATTATTATTATTATTATTATTATTATTATTATTATTACTATTATTATTGTTATTAATTATTATTATTATTATTATTATTATTCAGGAGGTGAACCATACTCGTATGGAACAAGCACACAAAAGTGACCACTGACTTGAAATTCAAGCTTCCTAAGAATATGGTGTTCTAGGGAGGACTAAGAGGAGGTAGAAGGAAAATACAGAAAGAAGAGATTTCGCTTATTAAAAAATAAAATTAACAGGTTATTAAACAGATAAAAACGCATTAAAATGCAAGGAGAAAAGTGTTGGGGCAGTTATGCCATTTCCCCCCCATTCTGAGAAAATGGGCTTCAAAGATTTCGACATTAACCAAAGAGTTTCTAATCGGCTCAGCTTCTGAGGACATCCGGTTTGACAGCTGAAGTTTTGGCATGTTTCACAGCATCAAAAACAAAGTCAGTTCTGCTGGAAAGCTCAAAAACTTATTTAAAAAAATGGATGTGCCAGTTCATCAAAACCGGGAAGAATTTGTCAGCCAGGACGTTCTGCCTCAGAAAGGCTGACAATGATGTTGAACAAACAAATAAAACAACGGAAATCGTCCTCAGAATCGACAATGGGACAATTAATTAGCCTTCGGGGACTTCATTATACATCCCCTGCTTTCAGGACGCTTAAATTTCCTGTTGGTCTGAAGGCAAGGTCTTCAACTGATACCTAATGCGTTCTGGTGCTTTGAAAGACTTCTTAAGACTTCCTTCATTCAAGCATAAGTTCTTGTTGTTCTTCCTAGACTTTTTTTTCAGCTCGTGAAGCCTGAATTTCAAGTCACTGGCCCCTGTGGTGGGCTTGTTCCATATGAATAGGGTTCACCTTCTGAATTATGTTATATGTTATGTTATGCTACCTGTTCTGTTCTGGAATTCAAGATAATAGCCTTGAGAGTTATCAGGGGCACTGAAGTTCTTGCATTCGGTAAAAAAAAAAAAAAACGATGTATTTTGTCAGGAAAAACAAGTCTCTCTCTCTCTCTCTCTCTCTCTCTCTCTCTCTCTCTCTCTCTCTCTCTCTCTCTCTCTCTCTCTCTTACTTTCATGCAGTATCATTCTTCCAAATTATTTTCTATGCATGATGACGTCATCGATTACCATCAATAGAACAGTCATCAAAATAAGCAATAGGAGGTCTAGTGTGGACCTCTGGACTGAATATGAAGACACTTCACCACAGATTAATTTTATATTTTATGACGTCTATTTAAATCAATCGATGACATCATCAATCAAGAAAAAATTATTACTCGTTTAACTACCAGAGAGAGAGAGAGAGAGAGAGAGAGAGAGAGAGAGAGAGAGAGAGAGAGAGAGAGAGAGAGAGAGAGAGAGACCTTAACATTTAAAACAAAAAGATTTCCTTCAAATTTCATTAAAATCATTAAAAAAAAATACACCAAGACATTTAAATTTCCCCGTTACTGCAACCTACAGTGTTTTCCTGACGAGGTATGCCGTGACGTCACACACACACCAGTGACGCCACAAATAGGAGGCGGAGCCTGTCGACCGGCAGTTCTTCCAAGGCCTCAAACGATAACGTCACCAAAAACAGGCCAGCCACGCTTTTCGCAATAACCTGTCCCCTATCAAGAAGAAAGAGTGCGTTGGAAAGTTTTTTTCGCTGAGGGATAGTTCCGATGAGGAAGGGCACCGTAGCCATATAAAACTGGCAAAAAAATTAAGAAAAAAAAAACGGTTTTGAACGGAAATGGCCGCTCTGACCTTGAGTAGGCGTTTCGTAATCTTGACTCATTGTTTTTCCAGCTATTAAAATCATTTGTTTACTAGTTTTGTTGTGTCGACGAATTATCAAACATTACCCTCTCATTCTGTTTACTCTCACAATTTGTATATAAAAGTAAATACATACTTAGCGGAAATAAATACTGAATATAACCCATGCCTAAGCAGTCAATATAAATTCTCAGAGTCTTCAAACCAGTTATGGGTAAATGCTAATGACTGAAAAAAGGGTAATGCAAATATACTTTCTAGTAATCAAGGAAAAGAGTCTCATAAAAGAAATTATACTTCCTTCTGATGAATAGGGTTCAACTTCTGAATAATAATAATAATAATAATAATAATAATAATAATAATAATAATAATAATAATATTCTTTGGAAGCTTGAATTTCAAGTCAGTGGCCCCTGTGGTGAGCTTGTTCCATATGAATAGGGTTCATCTTCTGAATAATAATAATAATAATAATAATAATAATAGTAATAATAATAATAATAGTAATAATAATAATAATAATAATCTTTGGAAGCTAGAATTTCACGTCAGTGGCCCCTTTTGTGGCTTGCTCCATATGAATAGGGTTCACCTTCTGAATAATAATAATAATAATAATAATAATAATAATAATAATAATAATAATATTCTTTGGAAACTTGAATTTCAAGTCAGTGGCCCCTGTGGTGGGCTTGTTCCATATGAATAGGGTTCATCTTCTGAATAATAATAATAATAATAATAATAATAATTACTCCTACCATCCCACCTGGGCAGTTCCAAGGCCGGTAACCAATCAGATCGAATGCAAACATAGGCCGACACACTCTGTACTATGGTGCGGACGCCACAGTCCAATACAACCGATAACGTATGGGTAACCAACCCCTTCACATCCGGCGCCTGGGGAGCCTGACTTTGCTCACAGCAGATATGGCAGCACGGTAGTATGAACCAGGGAAGCATATTTGTCACAAGTAATGTTTGTATCTGGGCTGCAAGGCTTATTGAGATTGGTTAATGGCCCCTGTCTGATCTACTGTGCAATGGGTGGTTCTCGTTCGCTGACAAATCCGACGGGGGGAATCTCTGGCTTGAAAAAAAGATGATGGGAACTTAGAGATTAACAAGAACAAGTAGAAATGCCCAGAAGTTTCGTCGGCGCAATCGAGTTTTCTGTACAGCGTATGATGGTGCATGAAACTCTCGATGTGCTGCAGTATGAAACTCTCAGCCACGACCGGGCAGCACTAAGTTCCTCTCCAGATGTGGTCAAGTGAAGATTCGTCGGCGGCTGGCACCTTTAACGGTACCAGACGCACGATGCATGGCTAACCTTAACCTTAAGTAAAATAAAAAAAAAACTACTGAGACTAGAGGGCTGCAATTTGGTATGTTTGATGGTTGGAGGGTGGATGGTCAACATACCAATTTGCAGCCCTCTAGCCTCAGTAGTTTTCAAGATCTGAGGGCGGACATAAAACGTGTGGGTTGACAGCCATCTCAATCGTTTTCTTTTACAGAAAACTAAAAATGGACGGCAGAAACGAAAATCGAACACCAACCGAAGACGACAATTGCAAACGAACGAGAAAACATTAAAATAAGACGTAAATAAAAACTATCCGAGCTGTAAAAGGGCTGACACAGCATAAACCAAGGTGATTATGAAGGGTAGAAGACTGGACAAAACCCTCGACACAAGAGTTCCATTCAGAACATCAAGTTCTAAGGAAAACTAAAAGACGAAAGATTGTTTCAGCATCTTCTGTTACTCAACCCTGCAGAGGAGTAGTAGCGCCGCCAGTGCACCTCACGCGGCGCACTGTAGGCATTGCTTTATGGTTCTTGCAACCCCTTTCATTCCTTGCACTGCAGCCCCCGTTCTCCTTCTCTTTCTGCCATCTTACCTTCCTCAGTCGTTTCACAGCGCAAATGCGAAAGGTTTTCCTCCTGTCACACCTTCCAAAACCTTCTATACTCTCAATTTTCCTTACACCGCTGAATGACTTCATCATAGCCTCCAGCGCTTGACCTTTGGCCTAAATTTCACATTCCATCCCAGTCCCGTCCGTCACTCGAAACACGTTCTATGCCAAACGCGAAATTTGTTCTTCGACAGTTCAACGTTTCATTGTAGGAAAACAGAAGTTGCCGAGGCGGGGGTGAAGACGCCGGGAGAGGAAATCCCGCTCCCGTGCCGAGGGCGAGAAGGAGTCCTCAAGGTTGCAGGGAGGGACCGCAGGTATTTGTGGGGACTTCGGGTGCATTCAGATGCCACACATAAGTGAATGTTTCTCTTCCGGTGTATTTCCACGGTGGAAAATACACAGTTGCATTAAGATTTGATACACATGTGTATGGTAGACTTTTCGTGTATCTCTACAGCAGAAAATACACATTTACAGTTGGAAATGACATATATAAGTATGTCAGACAATCCTTGTATTTCTACAGTGGAAAATGCACAGCTGATTTCAAACTTGATACACAAATGCATGTTGAACTTCTTTAGGTGCCTTGCTGTCTAGAGATGTATAATTATGTGAAAAATCTTATATATACATATATATATATATATATATATATATATATATATATATATATATATATATATATATATATATATATATATATATATATATAAAGTATTTTCAGCTATCCACTGACTAGAACTTGCAATAACATCCATTCTTTTAAATAAAACTAAATCAATTCATACAGTTATTTAAATTTCATTCAGAAAGCCACATCCTATCATCATTCCTCCACAAATAGATTCCTCATTTTCCCAGTGATTTCCTTCGTTCCACGCATCCTTAAACAAACTGATCCCACTTTTAAATTCGTGAAGCAACTACAAAAAAAAAAAAAAAACAAATGTAATCAGGAATTACATTTAAAATGAAATACGAAGTGTTGGAACTTCAAGTCCCTTTGTGAATATCATAGAACTTCACGGAGGATATTACACAATTTCACAAATGTATGACTTCCAGAATATCATATATATATATATATATATATATATATATATATATATATATATATATATATATATATATATATATATATATATATATATTACACATTGGATAACTGCGAATATCACATATCTAAAAGATAAATATTACAAAAATTCACGAGTGCATGGGCCTGCTTCCGAGAATATTACGTGTATTCAAAAATATATCTATACTGTATAAATATTACGTATTAGCTAATTAGCAACCTTGGAAAATATCACTCACTACGGTCTTACCTCTGAAGTAAAACACTCGTCTGCAAGCGTATGCACTGCTCTATTAAACGTAGTATGAGAATATGACTTATTTATCAGAAAAACATTGATATTCTTCTTACCAACTTATTTCAGATGACAGCAGCGTCGGAGGGAGAAAAAAATCGGATGTCCGAAACCGTTCTCAAGATCAAATTCCTTTCACCAGAAAGAAGCTGCGAGACAAAGATCAGCTGCAGTTTCCTTGATCCACCGTCACACTCAAACTAGAAAGAGCCGCGAGGAGCGAACTCACATCACTGTTTACAAAAAACACACATTTAGCGTATGTAGACGGCACGGAGAGCGAGGCGCGTACATCCACCTTCGGCGACTTCAACACACACACTGACAGGTTTCTGGGGTTACACCGAGTCTTTATGTATTTTTTTTAGGCTTATTATTGGGCCCAGGTAGATAAGGATCGGGATATTTACCGCCTTAATTCTGTCAGTCCTTCGCTACGTAAATCTTTAATATGCAATTTTTAATCTTTTGAATTCACGTACAGTATTTTTCTATTTCTTTTTATGTTTGGAAAGTGAGGTTAGTTCATAAGAAAAAAAACCATCCTTCGTTCTCTGGTAACTCCAGCCAGGCAGAGTTGCCAACGATGCTTTTTTTTCTGACGGGCTGACAGGAATCCAAGGCGTGTGATGTCAGTGAGGATGTTCTACTTTCAATCCTTCATCCCACCTACTTAGAATTAAAATCATATCATCCCTTTCTTCTTTCAATTCTCTGAACTGTTAAGTCTGGCGAGTTTTCCTACTCGTAATAAAATTGTTTATTCCTATTTGGTCTTTAAAATTCTCTGAACTGTTGTTAAGTCTACCAAGTTTTCCTACTCGTGATAAAATTATGGATTAATTTTTGCTTTTCCAATTCCCTGAACTGTTGCGTCTACAAAGACGCCTTCTTATAAAATTATATATTCCTATTTGCTCTTATAAATTCTCTGAACTTGCGTCTACAAAGACCCCTTCTTATAAAATTATATATTCCTATTTGCTCTTTTAAATTCTCTGAACTTGCGTCTGCAAAGACGCCTTCTTATAAAATGAACGGTGTCACTCTGGCCTACTCCGAGGTGCTAGTACTATAAGCATGGCAGAAGCTCCATTGGACGTCGTGTTTAGTACTAGCCCTTTGAGGATCAAAGTATTATATACACCCATTTCTATATCGTTTTGTCGACGAACTATATTAATAAAATTTACCTAGGACCCACTAAGACCTGGATTTACCATACGCGTTTAGGCTAGTACTAGCAGCACCTCGGAGTAGGTGAGCCTTGATAACAAGCCAAAGTAGCACCAAATGAATTTACTTTCTGAAGAACCAGAGGCGCTACTTCTTGGATGACCTTTCGTCGATTTCACCGAGAGGTCAGGCGGCTGTAAAAAATTCAGTGGAACGGGGTGTGTAACCCACTACCCTTCCTTTGCCCAGACCAGAAGGAGAGCAGAATAGATGGATTGATTTTATGAATTTTTGACTGTTAGGCCAAGTACTGGGAAGTTTTTGGCCATTCAGCTTCAGACAGAGGAAAGAGGAGTTGGACAGCATCGTCAAGATTCAGAAAATAAAGTAGATTAAGTACATGGACCTAAAGGTGGAACTAATAAGCTAATAGTTAGAGGTGCTGGACAACAAGACTGAAGGAAGGAAGCTGGAGGTACAGTAAAATGCTAAAAAAAATGGATGCTGCATTGGAATTGGAATATGAAATTTAGACCAAAGGTCCAAGCACTGGGACCAATGAGGTCATTCAGTGCTGGACAGCAAGATGGAAGAAAGAGAATATGAATGGAGGTACAGTAAAAAAGAACGAAAGCGGTTGCAGCTAGGGACCGAAGGAACGCCGCGATGAACTTTGAGCAATGCCAACAGTTTCAAGGGGAACATTAGTATAAGTAGTAGCAGAAGGAGACGCCTTTGGAACGGCTCCAGAAATGCACGTCAGGTAGAACAAACAACTTGGGCCTCGGGGAATGAATCCCAGGGGTATGAATCTCAGGTGATGTTGTTGTCGTGCTGGCTTGAGAAAGTCCGACTATTCCTCTGGAATCTTTAATGAATGTATCTCCAGAAGTTCTTGAAATTATTATTATTATTATTATTATTATTATTATTATTATTATTATTATTATTATTCAGAAGAAGAAGAACCCTATTCATATGGAACAAGCCCACTAAAGGGGCCATTGCCTTGAAATTCAAGCTTCCAAAGAATATGATGTTCATTTGAAAGAAATGACAGAAGGTATTATTATTATTATTATTATTATTATTATTATTATTATTATTATTATTATTATTATTATTCAGAAGAAGAAGAAGAACCCTATTTATATGAAACAAGCCCACCACAGGGGCCATTGACTTGAAATTCAAGCTTCCAAAGAAAATGATGTGTTCATCTGAGAGAAATTAACACATTAATTATTATTATTATTATTATTATTATTATTATTATTATTATTATTATTATTATTATTATTATTATTATTATTATTATTGTTGTTGTTGTTGTTGTTCAAAAGATCAACACTAATCACACTATATATGATGTTCATTTGACAGAAGCAACAGAATTATTATTATTATTATTATTATTATTATTATTATTATTATTATTATTATTATTATTATTATTCAGAAGATGAACCTTATTCATATGGAACAAGCCCACCATAGGGGGCACTACTTTGAAATTCAAACTTCCAAAGAATACTGCAGTATTCAACTGGAAGAAGTAACAAAAGGTAATAGGAAATGCAGAAAGAGGAGATCAATTGTAGGAGAGAAAAAATAAATTGATAAATTCATAAGCAGAAAAAAGTTCAAGCAAATTATGAAAATACAAGAATTGTGTTCTGAACAAAGGGATGTTTTTATACTGTACCTTTTTCCACGGCGAAAGTGACTTGCATTCTGTACTTTTTCCTGAGACTTTCTGTGACTTTCTCTTTCTGGACATTCAACAAGAAGTGAAAGTCATGCCTATTCCAAAACGGCTCTGACACGCAGGAAAACATCATTCAAGAGTTCACTACCCTAGCGAACTTGAGTCGAGCCCTGCACCACTTAGCAGAGGAACCTACTCTTGGCAGAAATCACTTTACAACAAGTGTTCAAGTGTCTCCACTTTGGATGACGTGGAATAGAGACAGTTACCCGCCTTGCAGGAGAAAAAGAGAACGTTTCAAGAATATGGTGGCCTCATTACTCATTTCTTTAGGAAATGGCAAAATCAACACTGAAAACGAACCAGTAACAGATTATTATGTTCTTGTGCATTCCTTTCAACTCCTGGGACATCGAGTTCTTGCTATATTTCAGAGACCAAAGTGTCTCCCTCTCTGGCAAGTATATACTTGCCAGTACTGTAGAGGGAGACAGTTTGGTCTCTGAAATGTAGCAAGAACTTTCTACCTTGTGGCAGTTTTGTGGCCTCCTACTATTAGGTGGATTTCTGTTCTAACAGAAAATATTTATATATATACAGCAAGATTAGCAAACCCAACGTCTCCATGTCAAGAACAGCGAACCCAATGATCCCCATGTAGAGAATGGCCAACCCAAGGTCTGCAGACGAACCCTTGGGCCAACCCTTCCCGGCCCGAACTCCAATTCCACGTGAAGGCTAGTACTAAACACGGCGGAACAGTGATTCACCTATGCTGTTTCGCCGTGTTTAGTACTGGCCCCTGGGGGGTCATATGTATTTCGCCTTGTTGAGTACTAGCCCCTGGGGGAAAAACGTCTGGTACAGAGGCGTTCATGTCTAGAACAATAACTACACAAGCCAATAACTACAGGACCCAATAACTACAGAATCCATTAACTACAGAATCCATTAACTACAGAAGTCAATAAATACATAATCCAATAACTACAGAAGCCAGTAACTACATAATCAAATAACTACAGAATCCAGTAACTACAGAAGCCAATAACTACATGATCCAATAACTACAGAAGCCAACAACTACAGGACCCAATAACTACAGAATCCATTAACTACAGAATCCATTAACTACAGAAGTCAATAACTACATAATCCAATGGCTACAGAAGCCAATAACTACAGAAGTCAATAACTACATAATCCAATAGCTACAGAAGCCAATAACTACAAGATCCAATAACTACAGAAGCCAACAACTACAGAAGCCAATAACTACAGGATCCAATAACTACAAGATCCAACAACTACAGGATCCAATAACTACAGAAGCCAATAACTACAGAATCCATTAACTACAGAATCAAATGACTACGGAAACCGATAACTGCAGAACACAGTAACTACAGAATCCAATAACTACAGAAACCAATTACTGAGACAGACACACTTTCTGTGTCTACGGGTTCAAATAGAGGCCCCTAAGGAACTCCGTGGGTTCGAAAATGTCAAAAAGGAGGACCCAGGGCCAACAACATCAGTTGCGAAAGGATTCGGGAACTGACCTGACCACCATCCTATTCTCATCCTCTCCTTCTTCCTGCACCGAGTGTAGGATTCGATTGCACAAAAATAAAAAAAAAAAACTTTTATAAAATATAAATGAATGGTTCTTCCGCCACAGGGGGAGGTACGGATTACCTCCTCGGGGCCCTCCCGTTTTAAGAGAGAGAGAGAGAGAGAGAGAGAGAGAGAGAGAGAGAGAGAGAGAGAGAGAGAGAGAGAGAGAGAGAGGGATATGCACAGATACCAATTCACCAAAATCAAAATATATCCACCTTGGTATTTTGGCCATATATATATATATATATATATATATATATATATATATATATATATATATATATATATATATAATTAAATACCAGAATATCTGACTAAATATCTAATAAAATATCAGAATATCTAACTGCTAAAAATGAGTAGTTTTAATAATATCTGATGGTAATATCTCTGTCTTGAGAACAGAATCAACACACGACAATAACGAGAATAAAATATTAAATATCTTCTATTATTATTATTATTATTATTATTATTATTATTATTATTTTACTCTTATGTGATAATAATAATAAAAATTATTATTATTATTATTATTATTATTATTATTATTATTATTATTATTATTATTATTATTATTATTATTATTATTATTATTATTATCAAACAATTATAAAATAATAATAATAATAACAATAATAATAATAATAAATTATTACTATTATTATTATTATTATTATTATTATTATTATTATTATTATTATCAAACAAGAAACAGACAGATAAATGTCTGTGCCTGTGGTAACCCACACAGCAACAGCTGACCTTCACGAAAAAAAAATGAATAAATAAAACCTTGACCGTCGCAAAAACAAAGGTCAGGCCGAAATGTGAGGTGTCAGAGAGTAAACAAATAAAAAAAAAAGGACTTATAACAATTGAATGACACCAGCGCCAATGACCCTTTAGTAATGTTTATGAAAGATATTTCTCTCAACACCTGTGTAACACTAGAGAGAGAGAGAGAGAGAGAGAGAGAGAGAGAGAGAGAGAGAGAGAGAGAGAGATATAATGCATCTTTTTCTAGTTGATTTAATCATAAGAAACAAAACAAAGTTAGTCACTGTTTTCATAAAAGGAAAAAACGAAAGAAATATATTTTTCAATAAATATATTGAAAAATAAATAAATAGGAAAATGAATATAAAATAAATATATAAATAATTAAACAAAGACAAATATATACATATATATATATATATATATATATATATATATATATATATATATATATATATACACACAAAGTTACCACAGTCCAGCGGTTTCCAGACGACTCAAACCCGTTTACCTGGACCCGCCCGAAACTCCCCCTCCCCTCCCCACAGGGGGGTTATATACCCAAGGAACCAGTGGTCCCCCCTGGGGTATACCCGAGTCGCAAGGTCAGGTAAATTCCCTAAGGGGAGATGTTCCTACTCTCTCTGCGTTATACCCTTTTCTCAAGCCTTTGAGTAGAAGGGAAAAACATTGATTGATCGATCGATTTAACGATCCCTGGCGTCTCTAGAAGGGAAGAAACGGTTCATTATAACTTCCTTAACTTCTTGTTGAAGGTTTCATTCGTAACGAGTGTCACAGTCTATGGGCAAATGCATATGATTCAACCTTCAGCTTGTCCGTGCGTAAGACAGTGTGTGTGTCTGTCACGCTAATGTTTACTGTTTCTAAGTGAGAGAGAGAGAGAGAGAGAGAGAGAGAGAGAGAGAGAGAGAGAGAGAGAGAGAGAGAGATTTATATGCCGCCCAAGAACTACTTTCTTGCCGAGAACAACCTTGAAACATCAGAGCGATTTCCGGTATTCTTCCGCCCGTGTGTCGCCTGGAACACCCAAACTGCATTTCTGGGGGTGTTTATCACGTGACCGGAAATATGATTGAATAAAACAAATCTATTCCATATTTATATATTTATATTTTTAATTTTCATTTGCGTTGAAGATTTATCTCAAAACACAGACCTATAGTACTATGTACCCGCAGAATGACTAAAGAAATCACGAATTTTAACCCACATTGCAAGGTAGTGACTGGATTTCAGGCCTTATGCCAGCACGGTAAATTGAGCATAATATCTCCCCTTTACAAATTGATTCCGTGTCTGCGTGCCTATATATTTTTTACTTATATAGGACTATAGAATAACATATTAGTCCTATAGGACTATATGCCAGTCGTATATAGTACTATATACGCCCGGTGAATGATTAAATGGTATCCGTACCTTAAATTTAAACGGGCACTGCAACGCAGTTTTAAGTTTTTGAGAGGCCTTATGCCAGCGGGGACAGGAGAGAATATAATTGTGATAGTAAAATAGGAGATCAGTTCCGTATCTAGCGAATCGTTCTACAGGTTAATTCGTCCACTAGCAAACAAAGAAAGTATATAAAACTGTAGCACCCGGTTCGCTGATCATCTATAACAAACAAACGCAGCCGAGATATATACCCTCACGTATGTATACAATGGAATCATCCACTGGAATTCCTGTCTTCCGACTACTCGCCCCTCAAGGGGTGCACTGTAGGCATTGCTAAAGGTTCTTTGCGGCATTCCTTAGGCCCATAGCTGCTACCCTTTTCATTCCTTTTACTGCGCCTCCATTAGTTATAATCTTTCTTCCATCTTGCTGTCCACCCTCATAGTGAAGTTGCGATGTTTCCCTTCCCGTTACACTCTTTCAAACCTAACTACTCTCAATTTCAGCGCTGAATGGCCTCTTAAGTCCGAGTGCTTGGCCTTTGGCCTAAACTCTACATTCCATTCCTGTGCAGTTGATGATACATTCATAATACATCCATACAATAGGTATCCGGTGTGAAATGCAGTTAAATGATGCACGGTATCGAGATAAGTATCTATCTTATAATACTATTCAAGGTCTAGAGAGTATCTATACTCTCTAGACCTTGGTACTATTATAGGGACCAATTTCAGATTTCAGGATACGTATTGTATAGGGTACAGCCATATACAATATGTATCCTGTAGTCTCAAATATACGTAGTAGAAGGCTTATATTTCCTCTCTCTCTCTCTCTCTCTCTCTCTCTCTCTCTCTCTCAATAGGTCTAGGTCTAGCAAACTTCCATACTACACGGAACAAGATCCTCTTCCGATTGACAACCATTTAATCACTTCCATAAGTTGTATTTATTCGTGTACTGAGAAAGTTCATGATTTATTCTTTTATTCCATATAAAAAAACTCCAGTTAACTTATTTCAACCCATTGTTCGTGTTTCCCTTATATTATTTTTAAACTGAATCTTTCAATTTGGCAAACGATTTACGTAAATATTCTGGCACCTTCAGTTCAAATAAACTCCCCATGGAAAACACAGGTATTGGGTTAACAGTCATGGCACTCTTATATAGGTATAAGTAGGTGAACAATTATAATTTGTGACCTTGGGCTAATGAGAGTGGGTGATCTTGGGTGTTTGGTGAAGGGGGGAACGGGGAGGAGGGAGGGGGGAATAGCTAAGAGCCGTTACGGTCTATGCCTTTCAGCTACTATTGCTACTAAGGAATGGGGAGGAGGAGAATGGATGAAAGTATGCCCATCCCAACGACTAGGAGCCGTTACAGTCTATGCCTTTCAGCTACCATTGCTACTGAGGAAGGGGCAGAAGAAGAGAAGGGATGAAAATAAGCCCACCCCAAAGACTAGGCGCCATTAATGAGAGAAAGCCTTCAGTTCAGTACTCCTACTAAATACAAATTCCATGAGCCGTTACAAAGGGACAGCTGCCTAGTACTACTACTACTACACAATTCGTGCAGGAATTGATTGTTAACATCCTTCTACTTGCAGATTTATCGAGAAAATTGACAGTAGGAAGGAATTTATCAGAAATATATGGTATTACAGATATAATAAACTTAAACACACGCGAAGGAGATATAAAGCGAGCAAGGGAGCCGTTTCAAAGGCAAATCCCACCTACTACTACTACTAGCCATCTTTATATCTATATTATCAAGAAATTACTAGACTTTGTCACATATTACGAAACCATGTCCCAGTGTATGGATGAAGCGACCCTCCCTTCTAAAAAACGCTTGAGTCGTAAAAGGAGTCGGGTTTACCCACGATGAGGTTAACACAGGCGACACTAGGGTACGTCTGCGGCCGGATATCCTAATGTTGTTGTTGTTATTAAACCTGGTTTACCCGAGTCACGTCCGTCAATTTTAGCAATAAACCATTGTGTTTACTTGCTCTGCATTGCATAACACTGAGAAAGAAAGATCACACTGCTTTTCTCAAAAAGACTGAGTCACATTTTTAACGTTAGGTTGGTGTGGGAATGACCAAAACTTTGCTACTCGTTCTTTGGTTTCTTTTATTGCTCGTTTCATTTTCCTTATATGGTTTAATCAGTGAAAACCCTCTTATTTACAGCTTCATATCTGTTAAATTATCTCCTTATCAAGTAATGCTTTCATTTTCCCTATACGACAGTTGTTCTCATATACGAAGGGACACAAGGTGTCATTTTCGTCAACACCGTACTGAAAATGTTCTGAAACAAATCCCAGAAAAAATAAACTAATATTCTCCGATAAAACTTGGATGCTTCTCATAATCTTTCCTATAGTTTAGAAATTCTGTAGTCCAAAAGACAAATTGCATTCAAAGTGCCACCTTTCTGTCATGATAATGGTCCTTGATGTTATGTCCATGAGCTTAACGAATATTGAGTGAATTGTACAGCCTCCTAGGCTGTCAAGTAAATAAATGAACTCCATCTCGTTTTTCACGATGATTTCGAGTCGAAACACTGTTGGAATGAACACTCTTGAATGTTTGGCGACTGGTCATCAAATTCCCTACTGGGAGGTTACCTTGTAGAATCCTAGTTCACCTCACACGGTGCACTGTAGGCATTAATTAAGGTTCTTTGCAGCTTCCCTTCAGCCCCTAGCTGCAACCCCTTTCATTCCTTTTACTGTAACTCCATTCATTTTATCTTTCTTTCGTCTTGCTGTCCACCCTCCCCTAAGAATTGTTTCAGTGCAACTGCAAGTTCTTCCTCCTGTTACACCTTTAAAACCACCTTTACTCTCAATGTCCTTTTCAACACTGAATGACTTCATGTGTCCCAGCACTTAGCCTGTGGCTTAAATTTTATATTCCAATTCCACAAGGATTCTAAAAGGAAACGATTACTAGATTTTTTAAACATTTTTGACATAAAATAGCCTTCAGAAAACCCACTTGGCATTCTTATGTTCCTGAGGTAACATGCATCCTCTGGGAAATGTATGGAAGAATATTTAATTATTATTATTATTCAGAAGATGAACCCTATTTATATGGAACAAGTCCACAGGGGCCAATGACTTCAGATTCAAGCTTCCAAAGAATATTGTGCTTATTAGGAAGAAGTAAGAGGAAGTAAAGGGAAATACAGAAAGAAGAGATCTCACTTATCAAAAAAGGAAAAATAAATTAATAGATAAAACTGTATTAAAATGCATGGATAATAGTACTGGGGTAGTAATGCAATGCATATTCACTTGAACTTTTGAAAGTATTCACGCCCTAACCTAGTTCAAAGAACAAGTCTCACGCAATCAACTACAATAATGCTAAATGGTTCTTCAAGTGAAGGAGTATTTTGCCTAGGTCTTGCAAACCAATTTTCACCCTTGCTGGAACTCATCATACACTATTAATACTACAGGGATTCCAAAGGCAATTTCCATACAGTATACGTAATAGTTTTTCAGATAAGGAAAAACATACATGAATATCTAAAAAAAATTAGCATCGAGCTCTCAACTGAAGGAGAGAGGGCAGTACTCAGATACCATTCACTTCAGCCTAGCACAACAGACATGACTGAGATTATAATAATTCAGACTCCTAAGTAACCAACCAACCAACCAACCAACTAAAAACTGTAAGCAAGACAGTATCACTACAAGAAATATATGAGGCAAACCACAAACCACTCTTTCTCTGGTGCTACAACTGGCAGCCTACATTTCTGCACAAGAACTTCCTCATCTACACAGTAGCAGGACAGAACCTTGTTTACTTCTCTTGGGGTTAGGATCTTATCATGGAGTACTCTCACAGAAGAGTCACCAGGCTGTTCCTCAGCCAGCTTCCACCAACTGCACACAATGCTCCCAACCTCGAGTGTTTGGAAGTTCTGTCAAAGAAAGGTCACATGGCCCATGAAGCTACAATTCCAATTTAGGGCACTGGATAACTTCAGATTCTGCTTTGGATGGAAATCCATATTTTCATTTCTCTGTCGCTGATTTTATAACTGTGACCGGAAATAAAAACATTATTGATTCTTAGATTGGTGTGGCAACCAAGACCAGTTTTTGGGAAACAACCTTCTTATACAATATATCATTGCCTCCCAACAATGGAACACTCAACAACAGCAATTAAATCTATCTGAATCAATCAAATAGTCATCCATCAAACTTAACTCAGAACCCTGAACCTAAGTTAGAAAATAAATACTAATATATCATGTAAAGTCTTAGGGCTGAGGAGCAGCATTACAGTACCACCAACAGAACAGGTTGCTCAGGCATAAGACCTTATAAATACTCCATTAAATGGAATGAAATGGAATATATAATTTAGGCCCAAGGCCAAGCACTGGGCTCTATAAGGTCATTCAGCACTGAAAGTGAATTTTGACAGTAAAAAGGTCTGAAAGGTGTAACAGGAAGAAAACCTCGCAGTTGTAACGCAATTGTTAGGAGGGTGGAAAGTGAGATGGAAGAAAGAGAATATGAATGGAGGCACAAAATGAAAGGGATTGCAGCCAGGGGCTGAAGGGACATTGCAAAGAACCTCCTTAAGTAATGCCTACAATGCAGCGTGACAGGAACACTGATGGAACTACCCTTCTATAGGGGTACTCCATTAAATCACAGGAGTTGAAACATTAAACCCGGCACTGGAGTAAATCAATCGTAGAACTAAAGGAGGGGTGACCTTACAGCCTTCAAACGAGAACACACCGTGAACTGTGGTTTAGCTTCTCGTCACTCTTTCCTTCGGGTGTGAAACTTTCCGTATTCAGGAGACTTGATTTCTCATAATAAGTAGTCTGAACTAGTTACTACTGCGGCTAAAGTTGCTCGAACTACTGTGGAGAAAGCTGACAGCAAACAGCAACCCCATACAGAAATGGGCAAAGCTGAAGATGAAGAAGAAGAACAGCTGATGTTGGAGCTCAATCTGAAGATTACTTTAAAACTTTGTTATTGACAGCAATTTATCATCTGTTTTTTCCGTCAAAATCAGGACACAAATGAAGTTCTTGCAGGGTGAGGTTATTCACACCATTGCCCTCTACATAAAAACCTATCAAAATCCTCTGAAACTGCTTTGCTCAGTTCATCAAAATCTTTCTTGCCCCAAGACAATATCATACAAAGGGAAACATATCTTGCAATGAAGTACAAGTTGCAGTATAATCTTGGGTAATCAGAATTTTAAACCCATTCTCCATTGCCTTCCCAGGCTTCATTCTGGTTTGTTAAAAGGTTAACAAGCTCCACACAATGTGTTTGCCTTTCCATTCTGTGCACGAGTCTTAGAAGGCTGAGATTATGGGCCTCATATTCTTACTAATTCCATACCTCTGGCAATCAAACACAATTATAATAAAATAATTTTATTCGGAAAATGCTCCAAAGGCGCGAGATAACTATAAAAACGTAAACAATTATGAGGTATTCAAGCCTAGAGAATGCAACCATTACTTCAGGCAAAACTTATACAGGTGAATTTCATCGCTGCTATACACTTCGTGATGGTCTTCAATGGGTATTTTCGTTTTTGTGAAATACTGGTCCATCAGTTCGAAAAACTTTTTCTGCAGGTGCAGTTTGTTTCCCGAGGTCCGTTCCTCGTAGCTCAGTAGGATGGTTGTGTGCGAGCCAGATATACTCCTCAGCGTTGAAATGAGGGGTTCCAGAGACTGAAATTAGAGTATACGATTACCAAAACTCAAATATTATAATGCTGTGATTATAATAAAAATTTACATAGGTCCATCAAGAAAACCTTAACAAGGCAATGAGCTTACACATACAGGATTTATAACATTTTCACTGCAACATTTTCGCTGTCACATAGTTTACGAGTGTAATGAGGAGACCGAAGTTTAAAAGTATGTGTAGAAAATTTCTTGTTATATTAACAATATACAAGACTGAAAAGGTTGCACGAAGATAAGAAAATTAGTTGTTACAGCCTGGATGAAGTGGAGATTGTCAAAATATTGACAACTACGAAAAAGCTCATGAGTTCCCATAATGCCTGCTTTATTCTAGAGGATACCACCAACACAGCTTCTGTTTAATTTGACCACAGGCACGTGAATCTTGAGACTGGTTCCTCCTGTGATAACACTTGACACCTCTAGGTCTGGGCTCTCTTCAGCATGGTTGTCTTGGCTGGTGACACAAAGCAGCAATAACATGGAGACCAGAAACAGTAGTCTCAAAAGTGCATATACCTTTAGTTGCCAATAAGCCCTGCTACCTCTCATGAGGTCTTCATGACTCATCCATTGGAAAATAACAATTTTATCTTGAAAAGTTCTGAGAGGTGAAACATACAATTCATCTCTCACATCCCTTGCCGCACTGGTTTAGAGACATACTAACTGGCTGCTAAATGAAGTATATGTCCATTTGTACCTTCATCTGATCACGTTTACAATCACTTAATCAAGTGTGGTCATTTACCTAATCGTTGTTCAGCTGAGGAAACTTCATTCAGTCTAATAAAAAGAATTGACCCATCATTCTGAAAAGTATTTTGGATATGCACAGTTAACAGAAAATAATGGCATTTTCCTGGATGTTAGCTGAGCATAAAAACAGTATTTGGTGAAATACGTTGTCTAGCATTGGGGGGTTTCTTCCTTACATGTAGCCTTACTCTCCGGAAGACTGAATGCAGACTTGGCAGGTGTGTTTTCATGACTGCCCGCTGTCCTCTCTGGCGTTGTTAAGAACACTACTGCCCTAAATGGAAAACTGCAGCACCTGCAAAATTTTCGAAATTGAGATATGCCACCTATTGGGCTGGTGAAACACTAACACACAAGTTACTGCAGTTTCAGAATGATTCTTCAATGCTTTATTTAGGGGGTCCCATTTGAAATATCTGCAAAATCCATAGTAAGGCATGGGAAAACTGCAGTATCTACCATTTTTCTCAGTTTTGTATTTTCCAGATACGGCAGTCTTCCATTTTAGGGCAGACTACGTGACAATAATCTGTGTTTCTCGGTGACATTCACCAAAAATATCAATCACTCTGTGATATCTGATGATGGTACAATTTATTTATTTAGGGTCTCCTTTATGCATCAGCAGCTGTACCAAATGTTCAAATTTGGTGACGTTCAGCACGCTGTACAGCATATTGAGAATTACCAACTGGAACCACCCAACAACTGGACTTCATAGGGAGAGTAACACCAACAGCATACCTTATGCATTGCCATGTAGACAGTGCTACAGATTCTTTTTAATGTCTCTGTAACCGTTGAAGCGGTCAGCAGGTCCTTCATGTAGTATTCAGAATTTCTCATTATCTTCATTGTGTCAAGCTGTCCCGCTACCATTCAATTCTTGTAGACTATATCTTGGTGCATTGAAAGTATATTATATACTTGAAATACCAAGCAGTCCCACTGTCTCTTCTTAGTCAATACAGAATGCGTCTTTCAAGATCTGCTGTAAGTAACCATTGCCTTGTTACATTACCATGACTGCTGTCCTTCAGCTACAAGAAAAAAGGAAAAGTGGGAATTCTGACTTCTTGTCAGCTACAGTCATAGCCCAAACTCCTTCAAAAACAAAGCCCAAAAGAAAACAGAATGATGTGAAACATCTAGAAATTGTTTCCTTCTGCCAGCCCTGGTAGACACAGGAAGCATAAGATACCGGGAAGAGAATCTGTCCATGATTTCTCTGACACACAGTGGATGAAATCAAACTCATAAACAGACTTCTCTTGTATTCCTTCCCCAGGTCACAAAACCAACAAAGTGTGGGAATACTCAAGAATATGGCATATGCATTCATTGGTTACCCAGAAAACTAACCATGTTAAAATATCTTACATTATGTAACTTTCCAACTAAATGGGTATGCAGTAATATTTTGAAGATGGCAGCACCCTTGCATATCGTACACAAACCCAATACTTCTTTCTCTTTTACTGTCATATTTAACACAAAGGCCAGCGAGGATTGGTAACCAACACTTTCAGCATATACTGACTTTGCCCATCAATCACTATATAACTTTATACACATGCACAAAGAGAAAAAAGAAATAGTAACAAAGATCGGAAGTGATGTCCCTTGCACAGCGTAAATCAAGCGAGAATATATTGATGCTGTGTAATTATGAGTAACAGGTTACTCTCAAATGAGTACAATATTCACCTGACACTCGTGACTCCCTTTTGCCAACTCAACTTTTTTCTTGAACAACACAGCACAAAGCCAGGGAAGTATGCAATAAGTAAAATAAGTTTGAACATTGTACAGTACATATAGTTAATTTCTTTTAGTCAACCCAGAAGACAAGAAAGTGCGAGGTTACTGATATCCAAAAGAGGACTAAATTATGGAATGGAGACATGAAACCAAGTTGAACTACAAAGGAAATTCAACAATGTATAGTAACATGACTGGTGAATCCCACTTCAGAACCAAATAAGCAGAGACTGGAATCAGTTTGTTCTACTGGACGGAGGATTTCCAGAGTCATGCTACATGATATCACTCCACAAATAACCTCAATCAAAATCTGTTTTGGTTTGAAACCCACCACAAATGACAAAGAAGACTTCTGTTAAGCCATAGGTTTGTATATACCTATGGGCACAATCATTGCAGGATAATTATTCTTTAAAGTAAGCCTGAAAGTTTCATTAATAATGACACTAGTTAAGAGATTCATAAAAAATTCTACAATACATGAATGAAAACTTGATGTGGGTATTCTTACCTGTTCATAGTAAATGCAATCTGCAACGAGAATCACTTTGGGTTTATCGATGGCATCGATGTGTTCTTTATTGCCCCACTCCAAAACCTTAGCTTTCACCTGGTCTTGTACGATGTGGCGATTCTCCTTGATGTTTTTCTCCATCAAGTGGACAAATTCTGGAAGATCAGTAATGGTTACCTGTGATGCCCTAAAAAAAAAAAGATAAAGCAATTTACAACAATAAACATCAATTGCAAATAACTTTTCAAACAATATTCCCTATAATAAATATTTTAAATAGACCTTAATTGCACGTTCTGGCTTCTGGTACACAAATTAATGGTATGTTTTCCTAGAGGACTGGATCCAGGTACGCTTATTACGTTTACAGACCCACCAGTAAATATAAGTGAAGTACGTATCACAAACAGCAATATCTACATCAACACCTCAGGTCACTAAAATTCAAATCACCTCATTAACAAGTGCCCCTGTTTATGGTGCAACATGAACCATGTCAGTAAGATGAAAAGACTCTAGCTATCAGTTTCTCTAACTCCAAAACTATAATAAAAATGAACTTGCATCTGTCAATAAGAAAGCATCCTAGTAATGCACGTGAAAAGTACAGCTTATGTAGGATATAGAATGTGCTTCCTCTGAAACATAGTTATTATCATAATATCTGTTTGTGGAAACAAGTCAAACTTAAAAACACAATATCTTGAGAACAGCGCTCTGTTTTCGTACTGAATATCCCATTTAAAAATGCGACTCGGCAAAGTTAGCTTTATTATGAGTTTATACTCATTTTAAAACTAAGAACACTTCAGAAACAGGGCACACTAGAAACTAGTATACAGTACTTAAAATTACTGCATAAAATCAAAGTAAACATATTTTCTAAAAGGGAATAAGCACGACATTACCCTAAAAGAGCCGCAGCTAAACCAAGGAATCCGGTTCCAGCTCCAAGTTCCACAACGCTGCAACCTGCCACAACATTTTTCTCTGGTTCTGCAAAGTTTTAGTAGTTTTAGCAAATTCAACACATAACACAATCTAGTCACAATCTGGTACTGTTTGTGTACTATGTATGATATCAAAATAGTACACAACTATATGCATAAGTTCTATGTTGTTAGTATTGCTTAATTCAAAGCTGATACACGCCTACTTTTCAAAAAAATGCCAACAAGAAAATCACATAAATTTGCTAGTACTGTAAAAAAAATTACACAAAATTGATTCACAAACAATCAGCAAATAAGAAAATCTATGCATCTTCAAAGCTTTCACAACAATACGCAATGCAATATTAACACATAAGGATATAGGTCAGATATATTAACCTGAACCACAAATACAATATTTTCAACGCTCAACACTTTTGCAATATGGAGGCAAATAGTAGTACATGTACAAGTAATATGCAGCTATTGATAAGCACACAGTTGACCCCCGGTATTCGTGGGGGATGCATTCCACTTCCCCGCAAATAGCCCAAATCTGCGAATACTTAAAACCCCTCTAAAAATGCTTATACCTGAATATTTCAATAGCTTTATCACAAAAAGTGCATTTAGTCACGAAAATATGAAAATACAGTAATTTGTGAATATTTCCCTATGAAAAATACCGCAAATAGGCAAATTTTCAGCGAATAATGTGTACATATGTTCCACAGAGAAATCCTCGAATACATGAGGCTGCAAATTCGGAACCGTGAATAGGCGGGGGTCCACTGTAATACAAAAATTATTACATAAATAATGAAATTAAGACGATATCAAAAAACACAAAAATGAAAAGCAGTCAGGGAAAACAGTAAAAAAGCAAACATGCACTTGAAAACAACTGAGTAACTTGAAGTTGACAGCTGTAAAGAAAAAATGTTAAAAGAATAGAATATGTACTGCTATTTTAATCACCTGTTCAATAAAAACTTATAGATATATAAAATATCGCGAGTCCAAAATCTAACTACCATAGCCTCTCCACAGACCCCAATTCTGGAGAAAAAAAAATTTTGACGCTACATAATATAAAAAAGCAAAAATGAAAGGTTGTAACATTGAGTCTAAGCACGCACCATATAGGCAAGGCCTATGCCCTACCAGGTAACTACAGGTATGCTTCTATACATCAAGAATCTAGCATGGCAAAACTGAAGACTAGCCTACTAGCTAACTGGCCCCTCTGATTCGGTAATTATCAGCTTACGTTAATATGTGCAAAATAGGTGCCGTGTTCAGTACATGATTGAAGATGAATGTAAAAACATAAAGAAAATGCTGTAAATATTATAAACACAAATAAAAGGCATATAAACAAGGGCGAGTGTAGAGTGATACGAACAGGTTCCGCAGACAAAAACAAACTTAACCTTTCCTAGAATGCCAAGTCCTGACTTAACTAGGCCTTATCTTCCTAACCTGACTTAGGGTGCCATGCCCTGACCTGGCTTGGGGGGTGGGGGGCCTTGCCACCCCCTGGACTCCTCAGAGTAACAATAAACATAAGAAACCATGGACTAGAGCCTGATCCAGTTGTTCTGCAAATTACGCTACTTTAAATATCATAAACACAAACAAAATGCATAAAAATAAACAACAAACATTAAAATTTTATAAATTGCCCGTAAGACTCCCTCCAGCCATTTATGCATGAAAAACCACTTTGGGTTTTTCATGCAAAATTGGCTAGGAAATGATAGGACACTAAAAGAACCTAAAACCTAAAAATACCAACCTGACATAACCTAGGGGTTTGCCGTATTAGCCATGGAGGGGGAGGGCGGTACTGTCTAGCCTTATAAGTCATAATTAGATTAAAGTTTTATTTATCATTTGTGCATGGTGTTTATAAGGTTCAAAATAACAAGAATGAGAGCTCTTTTAAAAAACGTAAGTTACAATTTCATTTCACGTATTGGCAACTTATACAACAATACCCCATGCCGCGGTAGTCGTTTTCAGTTTTACCTCTAGCCTAATTAACGGCGTCTCCCTCTTAATCTATAAAGTCTCCTGGGATAAAGCTGCTGAAAAAAAAAGGGCGGAGACGCCATTAACGCAGATCAATAAGTCAACAAAGAAAATTAATATATACTAACTTTCTCGATGCCTCTCCAGGTACTTGGCAGCGACGAGGGCTGCGTCCCACACGACGCATCCAACATCTCCTTCATTTTCCTGGTAGATGCAGAGAGTCTTGTTAATGTCCTCAAATTCCACCTCTCGGACGAACATGATTCGCCAAATTACGTCCCAGCTGCCTACGACGACGTTACGGGCATGAATGACGGCATTACACGAAATTTGCCTTTGGAAGTCAACTGTCAAGGGTTGGGCCTTAGATCCGTGTTAGTATCTGGTGCATGTTTTGTAGTATTTACTCTATTTATTTGAGTATAATTAATTATTTTAAATTTTTTCACATATATTCATGTTATTTATAATATTTTGATACTAATTTGCTGATTATATTTGGTATTTAATTAATAAAATATCTATATTATAACCTGATTATAAAAGTAGTTGTTTACGTTTCGGATTCATCATCATCTTCTTCTTCTTCTCGGTTGTGTTGAAGACGTCGAACTTTTGCCGCCAAAATGTCATGCCAGCTCAGTTCAGTTAACCTAAAACAACAAAGTGTAACTAAACTTGATGAGTTTTTGTGGTACAAATTAGTGATTCTAAATTAGCAATTCAAAATTCTATTAATCAAATATGTTTCTCTGATAAGTGGTTTAAGAGAAATTTTAATTCAAGGTTGCTCACATATATATATATATATATATATATATATATATATATATATATATATATATATATATATATATATATATATTACTAAAAGGACCTCATTCAAACTGGATGGTATCTAATGGAGTTTTTATTCAAAAGTTACAAGCTTTCTTGGACAAACAGTCCAACTTTTTGAATAAAAACTCCATTAGATACCATCCAGTTTGAATGAGGTCCTTTAGTAATTCTACTAATGCACAGAACAATTGTGTATGTGATAAAGTTAATTATATATATATATATATATATATATATATATATATATATATATATATATATATATATATATATATATATGTATATATGTGTGTTGTGTGAATATATATATATATATATATATATATATATATATATATATATATATATATATATATATATACAGTATATATACCTGTGTGCGTGTGTGTAGATATGTATGTATGTATGTATGTATGTATGTATGTATGTATGTATGTATGTATGTATGTATGTAAATAAAGGTAACCAACATCTCACACAGCACATAAACAGAACAAAACGGATAACTGCTTTGAAGAAATTACTGTCAATGTTGGAAAGGTATGAGTTAAATGAAGGTAATGTATCACATAAACGTGAGTCATAGCACTGTTACTTTTTATAAGCTAATCTGAATGATATCATTTGTTATCTAACACGAAACCTGTGGCTGTCTTTAGTACATGCAAACCTACTTCAGGGCCCAGCATTAGGTAAAAGAACACGAATGTCTTCTTCAACTGAAAGGAGACTTTCCTGGCTCAAGAATATATGTATTGGCGTGCGATTAGTCTATCACAATATCTCGCGGCACACTAGGATTCTATGAAACTCCATTTGGATTAGATATAGGTCTAGAGTCCATACTCTCCTAGGGGCCTTTAATCTCCCATACTCTTGTGACTTTGCTTTATTCGCCTCGATTCCCCAGTGGCTAGGACACAAAGACCTTTCTAGAACAACGATTTTATAATGTTTATTTTGGTATATAATGCAACGCTTCATCGAAATGTCCTTGTCTCAAACTGCCGTTTACAGATTTCCTTCTATAAATTTCTGAAACCTTCTTCTTCAGTACCTTGTAGGGACAGAATGAGGACAGCTGGAGAACCTTCTACGGTAAAATTGGAAGAGGAAGATGACACTGTGAAGATGGAAGTAGGGTGAAATCGACGATGAATTAAACTTTGAAACGGATTAGAAAATGCCTGAGAATTTTTCAGCAAAATAATAATTTTAGTTTTCGTAATTGTAAGAGAGTGTGTACCTTGCACTAATGGGATAAAACAATGCAGTACTTATAGAGACCATTTTTCGTTTCCCAAACACGTAATGATGTTACCGGTTCAGCAGGAAATGGATAGAGATAGGGAGAGAGAAAGAGAGGGACACCAGACACCTGCTCACAGGTGCAGCACATGTTCGCTTGTGAGGGCGGAAGCTATTCACCATTACGAGGAGATGATAATAATCACAGTTGGGTGTGGTTTCTTTTGCACTGTTTGCGTCAGTGGAAAACTGCTGAAAACGCGGAGTGTATTATCACACAGGAACATTTCTTATGAGGTATCTAGAGTACCAGACTTCCCGGAGAACGACGAATTAGAATAGAATTTAGGCCAAAGGCCAAGCCTCGGGACCAATGAGGTCATTCAGCCCTAAAAGGAAATTGACAGTGAAAAGGTCTGAAAGGTGTATGAGGAGGAAAACCTCGCAGCGGCACCATGAATCAACTGTCAGGAGAGGGTTGAAGAAAGCATAAGATGGACGAAAGAGAATTTGAACGGAGGTAGAGCACAAGGAATGGGAGGGGTTGCAGCTGCAAAGAACCTTAAGCAATGCTTACAGTGCACCAGATGAGGTGCACTGAAGTCGCTAGTGTGGCGAATCATTTTGACCATTTCTTCGACAGTTAGAGTTAAGAATCCGCGGCAATGTTGATATAAGACTTTGAGTTACGACTGAAATTGAAAGGTTCGGGAGTTCAAATCGTGATATTAATGTCTGTTGACTGCTGTAGATAACAAGATAGATCTAAGCCATGGTGTCACCTGCTGATAATAAATGCTTCTCCCACGTAACAGCAGCAATGTTTCTGCTGATTCCCAGTCTGCATTTTTTCATTTGTCTCCAGACGTTAAGTAATTCACAGAACTCCGGTAATTTCTCAGAAAACAGATAAAATAAAGATCTAGAAGGTAGGACTAATTAAATCCTAGACAAGAATCTTAGTCCTACTTTCTAAATCTTTATTGTATCCGTTTTCTGAGAAATTATCGGAGTTCTGTGAGATATTTAACGCCAGATTTACATGAATACATCACAGGTGTTCGGTCTGATTCTGAGAAGAATCTTAGGCCTACCTTCTAGATTTTTATTTCATCCGTTTTCTGAGAAATTACTGGAGGTCTGTGAAATATTTAACGTTAGATTTACATGAACACATCGCCGGTATTCGACAAAGATAGCCACCAGATCGAGTGAAAGCTCATGCATGACAAAAATAACGCGGTGTCATTGTAACTTTGCCAATCTTCGTACATTACTTTCCGGTGGTAGATTTTCCATGTGGCTTGGCCTAGTTTCATGGCGTCAGGATGGGAAGAGCTTTAGGCTAATATATAAATTATATATGACTTTTTGTAGTGAGGTGGGAGCGTTTTCTACATTAGTTAACCAAGTCAAGAAATCATTATATATATATATACATTTGGTTGGTAGCCGTGTATAGCAAAGAAATCACACAAAAAATTAGAAAGATAAAGGGTTACGCATTGCATGCGACTAGCTTAGAGCCGACAACGCTGGTCTGGTATGAAATTTGAAATTGATCACGATACAAAATCAACCACGAATTCGTTGCAAAGCTACGAATGATAAAAACGACAATTGTATGTATATATACGACTGTGGGGAAATGAAACTGTAGTAGTTCTTTGTCTACGAACAAATACGCTTTTCTCTTTGTTATATGAGAGGGTAGAGAACTATAATTGCATACTACTGTTCATTTCAAGGTCGTGCTTGATTTACAAGTGGAGGGAACTACGACTAAAATAGAACCAACTCTCTCTCTCTCTCTCTCTCTCTCTCTCTCTCTCTCTCTCTCTCTCTCTCTCTCTCTCTCTCTCATTGTTATAAAATCCAGTTGCATCACTTTATATGATTATGGATACTAACACCTGCCTCTCTTTCACTTTGCATCCTCTCTCTCTCTCTCTCTCTCTCTCTCTCTCTCTCTCTCTCTCTCTCTCTCTCTCTCTCTCTCTCTCTCTCTCTCTCTCTCTCTCCCCTTCGCAAGCAGGTAATTATTGCTAAAATGAAAAAAAAATATTTTTGCCAGCTGGAAGAAAGCAACGTTAGACAATATTAGTTCAGCGTTGCCATTTTCCTGTGAACACGCAACCCTCACTAGACCTATATTTGTCTGTGCATGTGTGCGTGCGTGCGTGAGTGTGTGTGTGTGTGTCTCTGTGTGACTGTGTGAGTGAATGAGACCCAAATCTACCGCCATGGCCGTGACAGACAAACTTTCACTCACACGCACAATAAATCTTGCAAAATCCTTGCAATAATTGCGTGACACATTTGACCAGAGCTCTCAACGCTTATTCAGCGCGTGGAGATTATTGTACAGTATATATATGTCTGTTCCTGCGTCTTTTATACCGTTGTTTATTGCTGTGGTTTTTTTCTTTCTCTGTGAATATTTAGGGGTTGGAATTTAGGGTTATATAGACGTTCTATAAAATAGAATAGTTATTTTCTTGGTACACTCTGTTTTAGAGAAAGAATTGTTGTCATTTGAGAGAATGTCATATAGTCCTTGAATATGAGTTCTCTCTCTCTCTCTCTCTCTCTCTCTCTCTCTCTCTCTCTCTCTCTCTCTCTCTCTCTCTCTCTCTCTTCATTTATCGTATTACTCTCATGTTCCATACAAACGCACCCAAAATTTATGTGTAATCCCCATCTGTCATTTATATGAGCTTTCTTTGTAAACTTTCTTTTATATTTCTTCAGTCTGCTAAGTAAAGGACGACAGTCGAAAGGCCTGCAGCACTCCAGTGTTTCTCTTTCCTTCGTGGATTTTGTCTTTATTCATATATACTCATCACGTTCCACAGCAAAAAAAAAAGAAAAATTAAATAACCCTTATTTACAGCGGCTTTGAAAGCAATTCAATTCGTATACCATTAATGAACTGTTTATCAACTGCTTATCGGAAAGCGGCCTTGGAAAACATGGCGCAGAAATCTGAGACTATCCAAACACTACTGTAGTCCTCCTAAAGAACCTGCTTTATCATTATTTGCTTTTGGAAAGCACAGGCAATAAGCGACTGTAATATATGTTCTGAAGGATTTTATATATATATATATATATATATATATATATATATATATATATATATATATATATATATATATATATATATGATATATGACCGTGAAATATTTTCTGTTGAGACAGAATTCCGTCAAATTTTTCCCTGAGGAGAGAGACAGTTTGGTCTCCGAAATATAGCCTTTATTTTCCACATTTTGGGGTTTCTTTGGGCTCCTTATATTTGATAATATATATATATATATATATGTGTGTGTGTGTGTGTGTGTGTGTGTGTGTGTGTGTGTGTGTGTGTGTGTGTGTAACTGTACGTGTCTCTGTAGTCGTTTGAAGGATTATTTACATCGACAAAAGACGCATAAGCATCATCACAAGGTTTCAAATCCTCTTCAATGCCTTTCTGAACACGTCCTCATTAATAATAATAATAATAATAATAATAATAATAATAATAATAATAATAATAATAATAATAATAATCTTCATTTGGATAAGCGAGGTTTTTATTAAAGGGCCTTGTCCAATTTATCGTTCAGGCAACTCCGTATGGAACTGTATAACTATCTATACATGTTTTTGTCTTTTATAAAGAGTTTCCTATCGTTCTTGTTACAGTTTAAACATCGTATAGATGTTCAATACACTTAAAGCATTCTTCGCTTTCTGAATGTACACTCGAGTATATTTTCTTCGCGTGCCACGTATCAATATTGAACATGAAAAGCATTTATAATTATTGTCGTGAATAACAGGGAGTTTTCTTTTCATTAGAAATCTATAGTTTCATTTTGAAAATGTTGTTGATACATGTTTCTCTTTGTTATACAAAGAAGGATGTTTCCTTCTAGATAGACCTGTTGATTCTGCAATATATATAATATATATATATATATATATAAATATATATATATATATATATATATATATATATATATATATATATATATATATATATATATATACCAGTATATATATATATATTATACATATATATTAAAGTCTTCCTGGGCCTCTGTAGGCTCATAGGGCAGGCGCTGATCTCCTGATATATATATATATAAAACACTTCTATGCAAGTCAGATATCTTCACCATTGTCCGGTAAATTACTTTCAGAAGACTTAACGAAAAATCCACATGAAACATCTGCCATAACCGTGAGTAATGTTAGCGAAGCATCTGTCGGCATTTATCAACCTTTTACGGCGGCGCGCACAGGTGTGCCAGCGGGTTAGAGAGTTACAAGTGTACACACCAACGCAAGTGCACAGAAGAGGAATGTCGAGGAAGCCCGTATACGTGTACAGACTGTACAGACTGCATGTCCGTCGAACGAAAAAGGTCTTTTGGAGCCTATTCAATGTATAGTCGTTTCGCCATTAGGACTTCAAAAGTCGAATTGGAATTAGAATGTTATTGGAATGTACTGGGCAAAGCCCAAAGAATGGGACCTGCAAGGTCATTCAGCGCCGAAAGGGGTATTGAGAGAGCTGAGTAACAGTTTGAAAGGTGTGACGGGAGGAAAACCACCCAGATGTACTATGAAACAATTCTTAGGAGAGGGTGGAAGGCAGTGAGATGGAATTAAAAAGAATATGAAAGGACGTACAGTAGAAGGAATGAATGAAAGGGGCTGCAGCTCCTATAGGGGCCTCAGGAAGGCACGCTACAAGGAACCTCAAGTAATGCCCTCAGTACAGTATGTGAGGCGCTCTGGCGGAAATACCCCTCTACGGGGTTCAAAGGACGAAAGAATATGCGGTTTTAGCTCTGACGGGTCTCCGCGTTTGATTCTGAAATCGTTCGACGTTGTTTCCACAGCAATTGTTTGCGTTTCTTCCTAAAGTTAGCCTAAAGGAGCGCCCACACTGCACTGAAGCATGTCAGAAGCACGTGTGTATAGGCCTGACTTATCACCTGCAAGTGACAAACAAGTTGAAAAACTTGAAAAACACGATCATCTAGTACCCGCCAAAGATCGTCCTTCTCCGCTACATGTAAGCGATAAGTCGAACAGGTGTGATTACTGAATGTTTAATTGCAGTGTGGCTGACGCACACCCTCTCTATGGCACCTGGGGGTTGAGCGAGTGGCTTGCCTGACGAAGAAACCTGGGCAGGAATCACGTATGCCCTTCGAACGTGCGCTAGAAAACATTAACAAAGGTGCCCCTTACCCAAAACTGCTGCCAGAAAACGTGGACATAATTTCATCTCCCAGTAAAATGCGACTTTTCTGTATAGTGTATAACGCTATATGAAACTTTCAGCCAAGCCCCAAGAAACTCTTAGCCGGGGCCCATGAACTCAGCCACTGTCCGGTGGTGGCTTCAGCCACGGCCCTTGAAACTCAGCCACGATCTATTGGTGGCCTGTGTTGTTGGTGCCTATAGATAGCGGTGCCAGGAGTACGTTTATGGCTAAATTTAACCTTCAATAAAATAAAAGCTACTGAGGCTAGAGGGCTGCAATTTAGTATGTTTGATGATTGGAGGGTGGATGATCAACATACCAATTTGCAGCCCTCTAGCCTCGAGAAATTTCCATTTGACCTTTCAGGGAGATAACGCCAAATCAGTATGCCTTCAGAAATATATAGGTAATTAATAACTAAACATACCTTCACTCACGTGTTTATGGAGCACATGTTTAAATGGCTTCATTATTATACATAAAAACCTGGGAGCATTTAGTGTCTGAAATATATACCGTTTGTTTTGCAGCTGCGTGAAACATGACACCTTTTCAATATGCTAACATGCTACCAAGGCAAAATGAAAGGTTAAATTCAAATTACAATCTGCTTCACGACGTTAATTTCAGCTTTTCTTATGAAATATCGCAGAGAAATCTGGTAATTTTAGATTTTATGTCATGTCGACCCCTTGCGATGAGACTACTTCCTGATTAAGATAGTTAAGAGCTATACAAGCCTGTTGGAGATCTATCTGTACGTGAAGAATAGACTTTTCTTTATTTTTCTGCGCTACATAGCCGTGCGAAGACAGTACCTGTTTTCGATCAAGCAATACTTGCGTAGAGAGACAAGTGGGAGATTGGTTATGAAGAGCCATGAAGAATTTTAGTATACACAAAATTTTTCATGAAACTTCATCACCAGCCAAATCTCCCACTCGTCTGTCTCTCTACGTAAGTATTGCTTGATCGAAAGCAGGTACTGTCTTTGCACGGCTATGTAGTGTACTAAAAAAAGAAAAAGTCTATTCTTCACGTACAGATAGATCTCCAACAGGCTTGTGTAGTTCTTGACAAACCGACGTTGGCTTAATCCGCTGAGCTGATCTGGGACGCTAGACCCAAGTCACGGAGCCGAATCAACAACACTCGTGATGCCTTTTATGAGGTTTTGTTTGTTATATTAATACCATCTCTTTTGCTTCGCTGTACTGTGTTGGTGAGGGAATATACGTGCTTAAAATTAATTTTTCTTTTTAGTTTTTGTACTAGTATTAATTACGATTTTCATCGAAAACAAAGGAAGCAATACCAATAGCCTATGTACGTACATTTGTCACGTCGATGTTTGAAAAATCGTAAAATCGCCCTTCATCACTATTAACAAAATTATTTTACGGTTACAACAACCAAAAATCAACAACTTAAAGCAATAACATTAACTCCGTGAGGTTTAAATTCTTTGCTAAGACGCAGAAATAGAAAAAATTAATCAAAACATATACACTTTGGAGTGTACTGGTTTTACGATGTAGCTAACGATTAGGTTTTATGATGATATATAAAAATTTTGGCTGTTAAGCTAAGCACTGGCTAACGCAGTGATAACAGCAATGACGTCTGGTCGTAAATCTCGATACTTCCAGGTAGTTAATCGTTCGCAGAATGAGATATTTTAAAAGGGTTGGAATGAGATATGCACTTTTTCAGAGCGTTCTTGAAGTCACGTTACTGTCATAATTCTGACCGAGTTCATTAGAAATGTTCTACATTGTTCTCGAGGCCAGTAATCTTGTTGTTGGTTAAAACTATGAAGAAGAAGAAGAAGAAGAAGAAGAAGAAGAAGAAGAAGAAGAAGAAGAAGAAGAAGAAGAAGAAGAAGAAGAAGAAGAAGAAGAAGAAGAAGAAGAAGAAAAGCCATCTTGTGGAAGAGTAGACCATGTTGCATAGGTCTAGAGTCTAGCTCTAGACTTAGTGCAATCGCTGTCTGCCAAAACCCACAGCCGGAACGGCTGTCAGTGACAGTAGTCATTCTAGAATTAACATTAGCCTGCTGTTCATATTGCTAAAAGTACAAAGAATAATACTGTATTGTCATTCGTCAAATTTCTACATTGCACTGCAAGTTTGCAAGCCTGTTATCAAACGAACCACGACAGAAGCAGTCGATGCACATTCGTGCGTCAAAAGATGTATAATTCTCGTGTTTTTCGACCATAAAACAAAACTGTATGAAGGCGAAAGCCGTTGTATATTTAGCCTTGAAGCTATATGTGCGTTGCATGAGTCTTTGTCGTAGTCATTTAAAAGAAACGAAAATAGATTAGCGATATCCATCAAACCAACTCCCTCTTCATTCTCTCCTGCAAGAGAATCTGTGTAACCGGATTCGTGATTTTTGAAAGGATTGTAGTTTCGCTTTGATATATCAAAGAATAGAAAGTCTGGCAGTCAGAGGTGAACGCAGACCACACGACGTGTCTTTTCCAGCTTGAAATAGATAAAAAAAAAAAGCAGCGTTCATGATTTGTAAAGACTTGTGTTTATTCAAATTCAAGTTACGTAAACCGTTAGCGCCAGGCGCAGTCTTTGGTGCTAACGAGGTCACATACTAAACACTGAACCACAAGCTGTGATTAATCTACTATCATATAACGCTCTCTCTCTCTCTCTCTCTCTCTCTCTCTCTCTCTCTCTCTCTCTCTCTCTCTCTCTCTCTCTCTCTCTCTCGTCAAATGATCTATCATGTACGTCAGTTCCTGCAATGCGTATGATTTATTTCGACGATACACACCAGACTTCTTTCTTTCATTTGCTTTCCAGAAAGCATTCGACGACTTATTCGCGAACTTTGGAGAGAGAGAGGGGGCGTGCTATTCGCTTAGAAGCGTAAGCCATATCGATCTCTCACGCTTTTAGGAAAGGTGTAATCACCGAAAGATTAAAAATGTAGTCTTATCAACTGCTCACGATACCGACCAAGCGGTTATAAGATAATGATCGAGAGCTCAAGATATATTATCAGTGAAGGCGGAAATGACTCTCGTAACACCTCTCGGACTTCCTCCTCACACATCTGCGAATACAACTTCGAGAGAACGATATTCCGCAACAGGGACGGATTATAGTCTCACACAAATCCGCAGGAGCTGCGCGAGGAATTCTTTTCTAACACTAAAATGCTGACAGTTTTGAGGCTTTTTCAGGCATGAGAGAAACAGAAATAGGAAAGAGAGAAGACTTTATTTTATATGTATAAAGTATTAAAATGAATTATGGTCTTCTAGCCCATTTACCGGTATGCTAAGAATAAGATCATCTGCACGCGAATAGGTCTAGGAAGTTCTGGATGAGCCTAGCGCTAATTCATTTAGACCGTAACATCCAAACTGGCAAATGGCCGGAATGGGTGTATAGGCTACATGATACTTTGATCCTCGGAGGCTAGTACTAAACACGGCGTCCCAAGGAACTTCCGCCATGTCTTACGGCCTAAACTTCATAGGGCCTAAAGTTGTGAAGGCCTATCAGGTTCAGGGCCGAAAATAATACGGCCTAATCGTCCCGAACTCGTATCAGATATGATACACGCATACAACTTCTCTATTCTTTGCAATGGTTTTGAGGTAGAGACCCGAATCTCTCTATTATCTATAGTCCTTCAGACATCTGTTTCTTCACTCCATTTTCCCAAATTCGGATTCGAGGTCTTCGGTGAAAAACATTTCCAAAATATTTGGGAACTGGGAAATTAGGAGTTCAGTGCGTATGGCTGTTGTGAGGTCACAGAACCGGTGGATGTGACGTACGTATAAATATACTATATATGTGTGTGTGTGTGCGTGTGTGTGTGTGTGTGGGTGTGTCTATGTGTAAAGATAATGGATAGCTCCCAACTGACCTAGATAAAATAAGTTAACATATGTCTGTGTATCGATCAGAAAGATAAGAACTTAGAGAGAGAGAGAGAGAGAGAGAGAGAGAGAGAGAGAGAGAGAGAGAGAGAGAGAGAGAGAGAGAGAGAGAGAGAGAGAGAGAGAGAGGTTCTGTCGCTGAAAGTAAGTCACATTGTCTAATAATGTATGGCTACCATTGTTACTATGATCACTACACCTAATACAAAATGAGCAAAATGTCTAACTTTTAATATAATATGTATATATAATCACAAAGATTTTTTTTTCAAGTGCATAGGTCTAGAAGACTTGCCGCGCAGCGTCCTTCGCTATAGCCCATGGAGGCCCCCGACAGAAGAGGGTGAAGGACGAGCAGTAATGCTCTAAACTATCGCAGCTGCTACAAACGGTTTCAAACTTTAATTACTATCAAATGTTGTTTAAGTCTGAACACCTGTATATATATATCTCCTTAATGTTCTCTTCACTGGCTGAGTGAACCTGAATTTTGAGCATCAAAATTATAAACGTTGATCAGCCGTTCACTAAGTGGGCATTGATTTCCGAGAAAATGTTAGCTTTCGTCTATTGCTCTTCAGAACAGGCAACTGGACATTTATTATTATTATTATTATTATTATTATTATTATTATTATTATTATTATTATTATTATTATTATTATTATTATTATTATTATTATTATTCAGAAGCTGTGCCCTATTCATATGGAACAAGCCCACAGCCACGGGGCCATTTACTTGAAATTCAAGCCTCCAAAGAATATCTTGCTCATATATATCGTGGTACAGGATATATAGAGGCCTAGCAACTTCATTCCGAAAAATACTCGCCAAAGTTTTTTTAAAAAGCGCGTTTACGAAAACGAAGGCATTATTATTCAAAGCTGAGCCCTATTCATATGGAACAAGCCCACAGGGGCCATTTACTTGAAATTCAAGCTTCCAAAGAATATGTTGCTCATATATATCGTGGTACAGGATATATATAGGCCTAGCAGCTGAACGTGGTATAGGATATATATATATAGGCCTAGCAACTGAGCATCGATCAAATTCATGGTACAGGATATATATAGGCCTTGCGACTTCATTCCGAAAAAAAATACTCGCCAAAAAAAAGCGCGTCTACGAAAAACGGAGGCATTTCCAGCAACACCTGCGTGTCGACTAATGACCTCAGTGATCTGACATGAAAGAAAAATAAGTCGTTTAATATGCCACGGTATTTTTGACGCGTTTAATTGCATGAGGAAAATGAGGCAAACGGCGGTGTTATGTGTGTGCCACGTTCGCGATTTATTTCGGGAAGGACAGGGAAAACAGCCACTGTTATTCCGACAAAACAATATTTTCGAGTTATTAAAGCAAACTAAAGGAAGAAAAGCAAAACTAAACTTCAATCTAAAAGCAACTCCATTGCGGTTAGTGAGTAAAACATATCGCGTATCAAAACAATTACTGTCCCATTTAACCTGACGGCTGATGAATTTTTAATGTCGACACATCGTGAGATGCATTTACTCTTCCTGCTAACGTAAAGTCGGAAAGAAAAACAACTTCGGCATTACTTAAAGAACACATATACATTCCCAAAATATATCCCGAACGAAGAGAAATATATCCCCCCCCCCAAAAAAAAAAGATGTACTCGTACATCAAGAACGAAGCGAAATGGAGAAAAATCGTCTGCTCGTGACGTCACGACCTCGCATCGTCAAGGAAGAGGAAGAAGAAGAAGAAGAACGTGCCAGATCTCTATTGGACCTTTGAGTGATAAGACGTGACGGCGTCCCTCTCCGCCTGAACTGACATGAATCGGAGTGAATTCTGCTGCGGGATTTAACGATGGTTCGTCTGAAGATGAGGTGAGTCTTTGTGCAACTCCTCCAATTTATTATTCCGTTTTTATTGGACGTTTTTCGCGGCGGGAAATGAGCAACGAAGGAAGGAAAGAGAGAACCTCCGGAGGTAGCAGAGAGCTGTCAAGTTCACGTCCTCTCCGGGCGAAGCTGTGATGGAGATTCTGACCTGGTTTTTGTCGTATTCCTCCGAGTTGTCTGGAAAGAGAACCGAGTCTGGCAGGTCTTTAGGTCATTTTCATGTCGAGGATGGTATGGGTATCCCAGTCGGTCTCGAGATCTAGCTTAGGGAACATATGGAGTTTGGTTGGGGTACTGGCATTACTTTGCATTGTTTTTTCCTATATAAATTTGTCATTTCGTACCGGTTACCTTGACGAAGCCTAATTTACACCTTCCATAATCACTTATATTATTTCAGGATTTTTATTTAGCGTGTGTTACCCTTGAAACACAAAAGCGGTAAAATATGACCTTTTTTTTTCCTCCTACGGGGTCTGGATGTTGATAAATGCCATTTCTTTCCTTGCTTGATCAGTTGCATTCAGTGATTTCGACACTGACGGAAAATGTTTAAAATTTCACCCAAACATGGAACATGTATTTACACTAGGCTATGTAGCCTAATAATTATGGAGTTGAAAATAACATTCCATTTCTTCTTTCCATCGGGACACGTTATTTAGAACCTCCTTTCCTCGCTTTGGTCAGAGACCCGTAGCCTGTATGTCACCATAATCAGTATTTAATAAACTAGGGTCGTTAGTCCTTTGTGTCTCAGTCTAATGTTTTGTAATTACACAATTTCCATAAGCAAATGTTGAATTCTTTTATGTTGAACTGTTTCCTTTAAAAAAGTCCTGCCAGCTTCTCAGTTGAGCTCTGCCAATCTTTCAGCTCAGTTTTGGCATGCCCCTGGTCGGTCCTGGTTGTTTCGACCATAAGTCATTTAGGCTGTACCACCCAAAACAACATACGATGTTATTTTTATGGTATTTAACATCATTATTTTCTGTTTTATGTACATTTCCCAAGGGCTGCCACTAAACACAATGCCCATTTTGCACATAACCGTGCTTACGGCCTAAATGACTTACAGTCGAAACGACCCTAACTCCCCTGGTCTGGTAGGTTAGGTTAGGTTAGGTTAAGGGTTAGCTCAGTAGGGTGTCAGGATCATTCACATTAGCTAAAAACCATTCTTAAAAAACATTCCTTGGTGAAATGTTTCATGGTACCAGGAATGTAGTCAAATAAAACATTTTTCCGCAGCTTGCGGAAAAAACTAAACGTGTTCAGTTTCCTTATTTCCAGTCGAATTCATTGTGGTGCTTTTATCATTCACAGCATAATCAACCACAAACACATGAATTTCATTGAGGAGGTTCTTCCTGGTCGAACAGTTGGGCCTAAGGGAAACACAGATTGCAGGACATCAGATGAATACACTTCTCTGTTACATTACACCCTACTGAATGTGGTTTCTTATGTAAACAAATGCCGGTCACTATTAAAGCATCATCGTCTACCAATGTCGCAATGCATGTCCATTTCCAACACAAGTGATGTATAGTTGTGCAGTAAACCAGACAGGAAGAGGGAATAGCATTAGTAATTTCGAGCCATTTGTCGAGATTCTTTCATCGAACACGAGTGTGACCCTAATGTGTAACTGGGGTTTGTGGGTAGGATTAAACCGGAATGAGTTAGTGCCAATGGTCATGGTGGATTGTACTATAAAAGCAAGAGAAAGCCGCTGGAAAAATATATGGTCCGTGTGTTTAATCGCGTAAAATCACAAGGAAAACAAAATTTTAAACGATTGTAACTTCCCTTAACTTATCCTGCCCAACAAGGGACGAAGACCTCATCTCAGCGCTATGTAAAGATTAAGGTAGTGGGTTAGGACGTCAGGGGTACATCGTAACTTTTCCTAACCTCACCTAGGATGCAGTATCTTACCCGACCAGGGAAGCGCCTCCCTTCCTTAACCTTGAACCTCATGATATATTGCTTATCGTAGGCTTGGAGGCTGAAGACAGTGGTACGTCAGTTGCAGGAGGGTTTGTTATCCTTGGAAGGGTGTTGCGGAGGTGCAGTTTGATGGGTTTGAGCAAAAAGTCTGTTCTCTTGTACTGTGGATGTTAGATTTGCATGATGTTCATCAAAGTAATTCTCTTCCAAAAAGAGTTCTCTCAAGTACCGTCATTAAAACATCAAACGTGTGTGACCTCTTATATTCCTAGGAACTTCCATCGAAGAGTGAGCCTGCAACCACTGATTTGGTTGAGGTCATAAATGTATGATTTTTCAGCCAGTGAGGAATTCTATTGCCAAAGGGATTATGGTTCCTCAGTTATCTTTTAGATATCGTATGGCATCCACCTCAATGGTAACGAGTGGTGCTATTTATATTGGTTGTAAGAAATATATTAACAGACAGAATTATAATTAATGTTGTGACCAACGCAACATTTTCAATCTACGGTAACAGCAAATGAAATCAAGACAGCTTCGGTACGCATCTGCGCGTTGAGAAGGGAGCGTATTAGGAAAATGAACGAAGATGTGATGAGTGACTCTTGGAACAAATATCTAATTGAAGGCTTCCACTATTTGGATCCATATTTTCTCTGTTGTTGCTTTTTTGTAGACTGTAAATATGGTAACTACCGCAATCCTGAGTGATGTAGCTGTCGCAGTTTTTCTTTATATAATCATGCAAGGACCACAGACTTTAAGATCTGATTTTGTTGCTACATCATTCAATTTAAACCTTAAGTGTTTTGCATTTGTCACCTTTAAGTATGTGATGTAACTTCAGATTTTATTATGTATATCAGTATGGATCAACTTCTCAGAAATTCTATTAACTAGTAGGAAAGACAGCTTTTTCATAAATGTTGCAGTTTGGAAGACAGTCTATGTACAGTAAACCCCACGTATTCGCGTTCTCACGATTCGCGGACTTACCGATGTGCGGATTTCTCTATGGAACATTTATACACATTATTTGCAGAAAATTCACCTAGTCGCGGTATTTTTCACTGAGAAATATTCACTGATTACTTTATTTTCATATTTTCATGATTAAATGCACGTTTTGTGATAAAACTTATTAAAATATTCAGGTATAAGCATTGTTAGAGGTTTTTTTGTGTTTGAACTATCAAATTAGGCAGTTCTAAGAGTTTTTAGAGGGGGTTTTAAGCATTAGCGGATTTTAGCCATTCACGGGGGGTGCGGTACGCCTCCCCCGCGAATACTGGGGGTTTACTGTATAAATACACCTACACAGCTTCCATTAACATTGCTTATGAATTAACTTTGTGTGTTAGGCAACTGGACTCTCCTACTGGACTTGAAATTGTGACAACTAACATTGCATGTTTTTCGCTAGTGGTAACATGTAGTGTAGGGTAACCGTCACTTCTGGTGCATTGTTTATTTTTCTGCGGCGAAAGTTGGCTTCGCGAACCGCACAAAACAAATTGATGATGTTAATGTTTCATTCCAGGATTCATTTCAAGTAGTCTGTGTGTGTGTGCACGCCTTCAGTCATGGCCCTGATGTGAGTATAGAAAGGCAGGACTATACAAGCACAGTACACTGATTTTCCTACGTTCTGCAGAATTTTTTTTTACGCGAATCCTGCTTGCCTGCAATTCGGTTTTACGTGTAGCCACTGAGTAGTTACAAGGAGTGATTCACTGTGATGTTCGGATGGATGAGATGTAAATATTCCTTTTGTACTGTGTGACAGAGGAGGGAATTTCCATCCTTAAAAGGTATTGTCCAGTCACCTTTTGTGATCAGATTGCTGTAAGCGTTTGCTCGGTTACAAATCGCCTAACTTTACAGATGGATTGATCTGCCCTTATAGTATTGAGCAGCCCATCCTGGGTGAATAATTGGTAATTGCATACAAGTGAATGATTTCGGGTAGCATGATTTGCATCTACAGTACTGCTTCAGGGTCACTCTACTGGTAATCAGCACTTTTCTTCTGTTTCATTACAGAACTCTGATCAAAGTTCCTCTTCTCTTTTTTCTTTCGTTATTAATATGATTTAAATATTTTTTATATCTGCTTTTGCAAGACTTTTGATATATTTTCCTCTCCACTTCTCCTTCTTTACCATTTGGTATTGGTACATGTGTTTGTTTCCTTGTCTAGTGAAAATAGGCCAGGGATGCATTGCCCTCTTAGTGATGCAGTGGTATGCTGTCAAAAAGTCTTCCTCCATCATTTTTGCTCATATCCAGAAATGTTTCAGAATGCAGTATTGTTGTGGGAAAATCATCACTGAGTGTTGGCCAGTGGACTTACGACTATTCATATGTCCTGGAGGAAGGTTTGCATAATCCTAATAGCTTCAGAATCCATTTGTCAGGAGTTTACTCAAAAGCGTAGAAGACCCCTCTTCGCTGACATCAAATAACCTAAATTTATGGCCATTATTTTATTCAGGAACAGTGTTGTCGCTGACAATTTCAAACCATGTGAGGCAGGTTGAATGCTTCAGAAGAGCCCCTTGTGTTTGGGATTTGATTATAGAATGAAAGCACAAGATTACTCTTCATAACATGTTTCTTGATCATAAATTGGCATGGCCCTATGTAGGTGGAGTCTCATTACTCATCATCGACCATCACCCAGCAAGTTGATTGAATTGAAATGGAGGCATCCACGGTATGTCAGCAGCTTTGCTACTCATACATGAGTGTGTTCTCCTGGCACTCCACATTTGGTAATGGTGTGGTCGGTGAATGCAGCTAGACACGTCATTATTTCTAAGCCGTAACCCACCTCCTGACCCACTTTTGTTGAGTTGGAGCACATGGGCCAGGAGGCATTATAGAAGAGGCAAGATTGTACTGGTTAGAAGCAGTTCTCCATGCGTGGAACTCTGACAGCGACTGGTGATCACAGGGGACTCCTTCAGTGACGTAAAAGCTTCACTTTCTGTTTGTGATTTCAGAAACAGGCATTTATTGGGATGATTTTCTTTGTGCTTAGAAGCATTTTGATGATTTAATACTTGTAACATTTTAATAATTTTCAGTAATCTCGACAAGCATTTTATTTATGATTTATTTAGTATGGTGCTTTCTTATCTGTTAAAGCTGGACTTTGCCATACTGTAATTTTTTTTTTTTCCCAATTAAAACCATCTTGGAAAGAGAATGGGATGGAGAGTTTTTCATTCTTTATTTCCATTTTGTTTTTTGTCGACTTAAACTAGCTGTGAAACCTGCACCTATAAGTAGTTGAGTATCATCGCTTTGTAGTTTCTTCTAGTTGCACGCCACGTAGCATTGTTTCTCAGATTTCTGTTCCATCTTGTTAGATGCTTCTTATACCCTGTGACACATCCTTAGAAAGCAGTGTTGGGCTGTACCGTAGTATTGTATTTTGAGGATGAGTGGAGTACAGTAGTAATTAGTAGCGAATGACTGACAGATTGGAACTCGTGATGGTGACGACTGAAATTTATTTTTCAGGGGACCCGAGAGCCATGGATTTGCAGCAGCAGTCTTCTATGGGATCTGCTCGGCATCCATGGCCTTTCTCAATAAGGCTGTTATTAATACCTATGAATTCCCCTTTCCGTTCTTCATCATGGCATGCCAGGTAAGGACCCACGGCTACCCTTCGTTTACATTTTTAGCCTTGGTATTTATGGTGTTTTGTATGACATGGCAGATGGAGCACTACGTATACTGTGTGTTTTGCGTGGCACACTACAGATGTTATTGACATTTTGATTTTCCACTGTGAGAGTTAGGAATATCAAAAGTGGCGCGGGTAATTTCTCAACCCTTGCAGAGTCTAAGGACATAAAGTGTCGTCGTCCATAGAAAAACGTTCAATTTGCTGAAAATTTTTTGTTTGCAGGGTCCTTTGTATAAGCTGTACATAACTAGGGTGGGAAAGGCCCTACCAAAACCCATATTGTATTGTATTATAAGAAATAGCTTTGAGATAATCACTGCTGCTCTTGTAGCATAAGGACCTTCCTTAAAATAGTTACGCAGTCAAAAGGAAGCGCTGAGGTTTGAATTTGCACTGTGTGAATAGTGTGGATAGTTATTGGTGGTTTTATTTGTTTAGGGTTTATCTGCCGTAAACTAATCTGGTTACACTTGAGTCTTACTTCTCAATTTCAGATGATGATCACTGTAATGTTTTTGGAGGTGCTGGCTAGCTCCGGAAAAATATCTCTTCCGCCTTACACTTGGAAGGCAGCTCGTATGTTCCTCGCACCATCGCTGGGGTATGCTTTCCATGCCACGCTGTCTTTGATGGCTCTACAAGGTGAGTGATACTAGCATTTTTTTTTTTTGCGGTTAACGTCATTGACTTGAAAAGCTTCCTACAATTTGAATTATTTAGCTGAGCAATTTAGCATAACGTTACTCTGAACTTTTGAACTTCCAGGCATGAACATCCCAATGTATGGTGCTGTCAAACGCTGCACTCCTCTCGTTAATTTGATTTTGTCCGTGATCATCCTTCGTCGGCCGATGCCGTCGTTGATGTTGGTGTCCTCCATACTTATCATAACTACAGGGTGCTTTGTTGCAGGTTCGTCATTTTCAGTCCTTTTACGTTGCGTTACAAATTTGAACGTCTTACTTGGGCCAGTTATATTGAGCTGCTAAAACCTGCGTAGTGTGCACACAATGAAGAACTGGTATTAATATAATAATAATAATGCTTTTAACAACTTGGCAGATGTATGCTGGATTAGAGTTGCTTTATAGCTTCTTCTCTTCACAGTTTTGGGAGACCTAACATTTGATGCGTTTGCGTATACAATGGGCGGCTTTAGTGTGCTGGCCCAGGGTCTCTACCTCACGCTTGTGCAGCAGTGTGCAGAGAACAAACTGTCAACCTTAGAAATCCTACAGTTAAATAGTTATAATACGTTGGCTCCCTTCATCGTAGTGTCTGTGCTAATGGGGGAACCACAAAATATTGTACAAAGTCGTTATGTGATGGGTAAGTATATTATCTGGTGTTTATTGATAATAGCTGTTGTATTCCCGTATACTTGACTATGCATTATGATGCTTTCAACTGTTCCTGTCATTGAGAAGTGTACTGCAAATTCGTCCACGATGGGTTCTTGCTCAGTACAGACCTTCTTACTTTTGTTCGTGGTTTAACCCCATGCTGAAAAGGGAAAATTTGCTGTTTAACTATTGTAAATGATCAAAGCGTTTGTGAGATAACGTCCGTAGAAAAATTCCTGGTGTGCCTGCCTTTTTTTCCACAATGTTTTTTGTTCAGTAAATGTTTATTGTTTATGGGCGCTCTGTTTCTTGCCTGGTGTTAACCTGTTTTACACACATGAATAAGTGTCATTGCAAATGTTTCTCTTGTGTGTGACCAATTTCCCTTTATATTGAACTCTCACCATGGTTTTGCAAATGTGTAGGTCTTGGAGACATTCTTGAATTCAACCAGTTCATGTGAGAGTGACTTGTGAGAGAGAGAGAGCTTACAGTAACAAATTTGGAGGACCACCCTCTGGGCAGAAAAGCCAGTATCAAAAGTGCTAAGACAAGCATAGTACAAAAGAGCCTCTTTCTCTGGTCCAAAGAAAGAGGCTCAAGCTAAATGCGTAAAAAAAAACTTATGAAAACTTGTTTGGTGGGCCTGGACTTGCCAGGAACATCTTCCTATCATTTGATAAACTTCAATAGACCACCAAGTTCATATCCAGACTGCTTTGTTTGTTTAAGCCTTCCAGGCCAGCCTTGCGAGAGTCGAGAAATTTAACCCAGTGGTTTGGTTAACCAAGAGTTCAGAAAAGGTGATCCCAGTCGGCAAGATTGCGGACAACTCAGACCCTGTCATAAAAAATGAGTGGGACATACCTGATGATCAGTTGAATACCAAGCATTATGCTCCAGGACAACAGCCTTGTCAGCATGTGCATAATGCGTTTTGCATCAATTTAATAATCTACGCCAGTGCTCGTGTAATTGATGGCATATTTTACACACAAGTTGCTAATCATAGCGTGAGACGTAAACAGTTAGGCTAGGTGTGATGTCGACCATATCCATTTTTTCCCCATTAAGAAGTGTTATTCTTAATACATACAAGAAACATTCTGCCGACTACGTCCTTGCATATTAGAATGGACCACGTTTTTTCTTTCTGGATGTTTTTGGAAGAAGAAGGTTGAGTTATGACTCCATTGTTATTAATATTATCATTATTGACAGGTAGTCTAACAAACCAACTGTCAAATTCCCTGAAAAATTACAGTAAAGCATTCTATTCCTCGACAGATGTGGGGTTCCAGTTAACGTTCTGGACTCTCATATGCCTGGGGGCCGTTCTGAACTACTCCCTGTTCCTGTGTACCGCCTTAAACAGTGCATTGACGACGTCACTTGTGTCGGTTGCCAAGTCAGTGATCCAGACGCTGGTTGGCTTCTTTGTCTTTGGTGGTGTTAAATACCATCCTTTAAATATTACAGGTAAGTTGCTCTACTGCTTTCTAGTCAGGTTATTGGTATGTGTGATGGAGAAACATTTTTCTCTTTTGATAAAATGTCAGTTTTCAGGCGAGGGCTCCTTATTTTAGTAATGCCTAGAGATCATTCAAGTGATTATTCAAGAAATCAAGCCCTTGTAGGAAGAAGATTGATTAGAACTCTGTTTTAGTAATGTTTAGAGATCACAGCTCAGTGATTAATCAAGGAATCAAGCCCTTGCAAGAAGGAGATTGATTAGAATTCTTTGTTTTAGTAAGGCTTAGAGATCACAGCTCAGTGATTAATCAAGGAATCAAGCCCTTGTAGGAAGAAGATTGATTAGAACTCTTGTTTTAGTAATGCTTAGAGATCACAGCCCAGTGATTAATCAAGAAATCAAGCTCTCATAAGTGAAACCCATCCATTCATAGCGTAATCAAGAGATTTTGCTAATTCAGTTCACACTGAGAACACAACTCAACTTCGTGTTGCCTCTTCCTCATTTACTTTTGAGGTGTAGTCAGTTATGTCTTCCATAATTGTTTATTTAGGTGATTGTTTATTTCTGTTTTTCTCAATAGTAATGGTAGTAATTGAGTTGAATATTTTGGTGAATATTCTGCTGACATTTCCTGATGTTGCCCCCTGGACAGTTGAGTGTAATGCAATCTTGCCTTCTGTTATGGAGTTGAGATATTTTTTTTTTCGTAACTCTGCCATATATTACCTGGTTATCGTGACATGATATTTGCCCTAGGCATAATGAAGAGACGTATTCTGTTTGAATGATTTTTAAGGGATGATCTAGATTCAGTCCAACTCGTTCATTTAAAGTTTTTGATTTTTCATCGACTTGGAGGAGTACGAAAATATTCAATACTGTTTTTATACCCTGTTGTTATTAAAGTGATTTTTGCAGGTATTGTTATGAATACAACTGGAGGAGTTTTATACACTTATACGAAATATAAAGAAGGCAAGAAAAAATCCTTCCAGAAGGACGAGAATTGTAACAAGGTTGTCGTCAACGGTGGACCAGACCCCGTTGAAAGAAGCACATTGTTACCCAACAGTATAGAAAGAGATGACCTTAGTCTAAGAGAGATCAAAGTTAGTTAATGTATATGTAGGTAGGCTTTATTTTATGTTGAGAATATTCATAGCTATTTATTGCATAATTTTGGTTTGGCATTTTAAAGTTAGATGTTCCAAGCGTATCGGAATTCAGTCTCGTGTGGTGTTGTACTGGGTACAACACTGAAGTGGATTTATTTTTAATACTGTTTCATAGTGTAAATGCAAGTTCCAGTTTGCCTTTTTTTGTGATGTACATTAGTTGCTGAACCATGTATTATATGCATCAAGGAAGACAGTAAAATTTCAAGCATAGTGGAGCTGGTCACAAATTTGAATTTGTTGTCTGAAATTTATTTTAAAGAAGACAGATGTTTTCTGCTTATTATTAACATGTTTTAATAGGATGTTTTATTTTTCTTGGATACACTACAGTATTTCTGGTTAGGAGTATACCTAACATGTCAGTTTATCCTGAGGTTTTTTGGGTTCCTGCCTGTGCTGGCTTTTAGATTTGGGCACCGATTTCATTTGTGTATGCACTGGTATTGTTAGATTTGTGTTTACAGCACAAAATTTATTTTAATACGACACTTGCTTGGAAGTTATTTATGAATTGTGTGAGTAGAATTTATATTGCATACCGTGGAGTGGATTACTCCTTCATTTTGTTGTTTCATATAAATATGCTTTCATATGTATCGTTCTCTCCAATGTTATGTAATTTGTTCTCGTATATAATTCCATTTTTTCATATTCAGAAAGGTGCTGTCACAGTATTATTTTTATATATAATTTCTAACATCTTGTATTAAATGGTCTGGTCTTTCTTTCGCTTCAAAATACGTATTCAGAAGCACAAGACCTCCTTCGACTTTGCAGACACGCTCAAGAAAACAGTATGTAGTTCCAAATGTACCTTTTTAAAACCATACTGCAAGAGGGCTGTTTATGTTTAAAAATAGCAACCATTAATAATTTACATGCCTACAAGTGAGGAAGAAGTTCTTACATTCATCATTGAGTGCATAGAAGGACTTGGACTGTGCAGTGTGTGGATTTCTAGATTTCGCATTGAATGAAGTATTACTTGCAATTCATTTCATTGAGAATAAAGCGCAAAAAGTCCAGCATTTCTGTAGCATTTCCACCAACAGTATATTTGCTCATCAAGCTCGTAGGCACAAAGGTTGTGGATTTTCCAGTGTAACGTAGAAGTTGTCAGCGACTGGAATTCTTTTCTCCTGCTTCTTTTAATAGATTTTATGCCTTTTACAGACAATTAGTTCTTATTTTCGGTACTGCAGAAGAAAAGAAATTGCGCAACTCCTAAAATATATTAACAAAACCCATAAGATGGGAGATTTAATAGTTAATAATAGAGGAGACATACAGTACGCAGTAGTTTTGAAGACTAGGGCCTATAGTCCTAGGTCTATAGTGCTTCCTGATTTATCATGGCCCAACCACACACTTCTATTCCTTCATGATACCAGTAGTTTTGGTAAGTGAAACATATCCTTATATACAGTACATTAGTCTTTTGTTTGCAGTTTTCGGTTGGATCCTACTTCATTGTATTTTTTTCATTTTTAGTTTCCACAAACCTGCAAAACTGAAGTCTATGATTTAGCAGAACTCTCAAGAATGTTGCCAGTGACACTAACCGAGTTTAGGGCACAATCTCGACTCTTGGTGACGAACACGGCCACAACTAAGCCAGGGTTCTGCTTATGGGCTGAAATAGAGTATGTCTTGGTGGGTTTAGTGGTGTTCAGTGACTTTCTGATCTTTTCTAGTAGTCTGCCAATAACGTTTATACAAATTGAATCATTTAAGCTGCATTTTCAACTACAGTATTGAAGGGATTCTGGCTTAGTCATGTAGGTCAAACTATTTTTTTTTTTTTTTTTGTGAAAAGAATGAAAAAGCTGCAAAGCGGTGAATTGGTTTTTGAATTGGTTCAAATTATGAATGCTTAAGTCTGATGATATGGCACTGGAACAGTTGTTATTCATCATCGTTGCCGCATGACAGGAAGGGCCTCTGTAAAATTCGGCCACTCACGTCTTTCCTGCGTTTCAGCAAATCTCCAGCCTCCCATCTCATGCCTCTCACAAGTAGGTTGGGGTCTCTCAACACTTCTGGTGCCCACAGGAACCAAGGTGCATTCTTTCCACGCCGTCATTGTCATGCCTACATAATCGTTATTCATTACGCTTTTCCAGTATTTCGTTAAGGATTAAAAGAATCATTTCTCATTTTTAGTTTGCTCTGGTAAAGAAGTAATAATGTAGACAGTTACATTATTTCCATTTAGGGTTGGTCACGATGAAACAACCCATTTGCATAGCTAGGGTCGACTGTTTATAGTATACGGTGACATGAATTAAAGTTTTCAAATTCTGTTATATTTCGAAGTAAAAGTGAGTAAAACTGTAATTATAAATCATCCATATTTTTTATTCATCAAGAAACATAGAAGTTTTAATTAATTTATAAATAAAAATCGAGTACAACATATTTATATATACAACATATTTATATATATGTATTCAGGGGAGCCATGCTGTTCTGGAACATATGTACCAGTACATAAAATATTTATGTGTATGTATTTGGAATGTAGTCACGTTCATATTTTCTTGGATATATCTAGGGTTATGTGGCCTTTCCTTTCACAGACTGCCCAAGGAGTGCGTCTCTTGCATAAGTTGCAGTCCACTGTTGCGAATTTTTTAAAGTGAATAATTTTTCATCTGAAATGTTAACGAAAATATGACGTACATTATTTCACTTGTAAATATTTTGTTTTTGTTGTGGTATTGCTATGATTTCGGTATCAAGTCCAGCTTCATTGTGCAGTACTGTTATTTTATAAAATTGCTTACGCAAACAGAAAGAATTAGTTGTGATTCTTACTTTTGTTATAAAGTGAAGTGTTTCATCTCAAATGTTACTCCGTCAAAATGATTCATTTACTTGTAAGTATGTTTTATTTAAAGAACTGCAATTTATGAGGGAAAATTTAAATTTTATGAACAAAAGCCAAACCCTTCGGACCAGCCGATTCAGAATTGAGTTTAATTGATTATTCTTGCTGAGTACTGAGTCTGGTTAAACTTTCTACTAACACAGTATTTTTTTTGTGAAATGATGTTACTATGATTTCAAATCCAGCTGCATTGTATGGTCTTGTTATTTTGTGATCCCTCATGTGAATGGAAAGATTTGCTGTTTGATTCTCGTATTTGTTATTACTACAAGAGCTTTTTATGAGCTGTGGTCAGTTCCTATTGATTAGGGACGGTCACTTATTAAGTATTTATTTTTTGACTATTTTTATACAGTTTCCCATTGCACCATATGTAATTAGCATACATTTTTTCATGAGAGTAAATTGAAGCTGATTGTATTATTATAGAAAGAAAATAATGAGATTTTCATTTACTTGTCACCCTGTGTAGAAGACTAGTGAAACTTCTTGTGAAATTTTAAAGAGACAGAACGACAACTCAAGACATCACAAAATGCCAAAAGAAATATATATCTTCAGTACCTGTACATAAATTAGTGGAATGTTAAATAGCTGAAACCTTTATACATCCATTCCACGGTGCCCTGTAGGCATTACTTAAGGTTCTTTGCAGCGTCCCTTCGGCCCCTAGCTGCAACCCCTTTCATTCCTTTTACATACCTCCATTCATATTCTCTCTTTTTCCATCCAGCTATCCACCCTCTCCTAACGCTTGTTTTGTAGTGTAACTGCAAGGTTTTCCTCCTGTTACACCTTTCAAGCCTTTTACTCTCAATTTCCCTTTCAGTGCTGAATGACCGTATAGGTTCCAGGGCTTGGCCTTTGGCCTAAATTCTATATTCCATTCCATTCCTGACTCTGTTCCAGTAATTTATGACTTGTATTTTACTATCATTGCATTAATTCAACATAAAACCACATATGCCTATTAATTCCACCATGCATTACTTGGTGTGGTTAATCGTCTGGGTTTTAAGTAGGGGACTGGTACTCTTCGTCTTAGTAAAGGTCATGCCAGCCTCTTCCTTCGTCTTGAAGTGAGAGGATCATTGAAGGCCTCTCTGAAAAATCTCTTCTTAAATGAAGGCTTCAAATTGGAGTAAGGCAGAGAGATTGGACAATTAGATGTTATGAGAAATAAGGAAGATCACCTAGCAACCATAAATAAAAGTACAGATTCTCCAGTCAGTTAACCGAGACTTGGGGCAAAGGCAGGGACACAAGAGGCAACCAGCCACCCGTAAAAACTACTATTTGCCCAAATTATGTTCCATACATTTCATTTTGCCTGTCAAAATTCCCATTATTTTAATGCCGCGTAAATGTCAATTTTAAAAAATGTATTCTGTCCTAATTGCATTACCTTCCAATTGCTGTATCATATACTTTTGTCAACCTGAATAACAGCACTGTAACCCATTAACTAGGAACGTAACATTAACTGAAAACATCATTTCCTTAATTTATTTTATCCACTTGAACCACTGTTTCTCGAAAGAATTTAGAGAACCCTCTGTAACATTTATTTCTGATTCTTCACTTTTAAACTTGGAGCTTCCTCTGTCTACAAATTCCGAGGAAGACTCTTTGAGGGGAGAATGACTAGAATACACGTTATCACACATGTGTACCGCATATACAACAAAATTCAGGGACTGCTCATCTAAAACAGCTCTCATGTCTCTCCACAGTCTTTTCTGCCAAGCTAAACTCGAGTCCAAAGCAAAACCAGATGAGGTTCCTCAGTGCGTTTCAACATTGTGAAGCTCCGATACAGGCAACCACAGACAAACTGGGCACCTTTCTCCTTCTCAGCAAATTCCTTCTGGTTGTGGAGCACTTCCTTCCAAAGATCAGTCACGTTATCACAACTGGTTTTGCCTTCAGTATTCACTTTTATAGAATCTAATGAGCATTGTGGCTTTGGCATCTCTGATTCTGAATCAAGAAAAAGAAACATTTCGTATTTTTGCACTTTGAACGATTGGTATCTGATACTTCATTTTCTTTGCACTTGGAGTTAAGAGTACGAGACGATTCACATGTACTGGTGGAAGAGTCTTCATCATTTCTTTTAGTTTCCAGACATTTTTCACCAAATGATGTCTTTGCACTGCCAGTGGCGAAATGTTCTTTCATACTGGGTAGTGAAATGTTGTAAAAACTTGCATAACATTGGGCGAGTTTTAACCAGGCATCAGCATTAAAAGGATGAATGAGCACTAACAGTTGTGCCGCCTTTAGTGCTTCCGAACATTCTCCTGCAGCGATACCTGCATCAATTAAGACAGAGCAGCTGACAGTAGTTTGTTCAACAGTTTTAGAAGTGGAGTGAAGCTTTTCTGCATATTCAAATGCTTTGTCGAAAACCCTAAGCTTCATGCAGCTCCTTAATATACCCTCGAAACACTCCCTTCGAACAGTAGTGTTGCTTGCGGGTAAACTATCGAGAATACTTTCGTACCTGGCTAGAGCCGACCCAAAATCCTTTTTGAAGAATAAGTAATCGGCAGAATGTTTCTGAACGCTAAGCTTATCTTCATCAGACACCAAAAGGTCATTTGATGCTTCCAAGAACCAGCAACTCTCACAGTATCTTGCTGAATAATTCTCATCTGGGTTGGAACGCTGCCTCTCTTCGCTGAACAGATCGTCATCTAAGGCAGCGAACTCCATTCTGCAATGGATGATAATTTTAGTACAGCTTCAAAACCTTAAGTTATAAGTTAATCAAATTACTAAGAAGCATGTGATAACCTACAGTTTTTTAAAATTACTAAGAAGCATGTGATAACTTGCAGTTTTTTAAAACAAGTTCATGGTTTCTTAACACACAAACAAACATTTTACATTTCAATGATCATCACGCTTACAATTCATAAACCGATTGAAAGGATATGGTACCAACTCATGTGAAACCTTATCCATAGCACTCATACCAAAACAGCTTCACAGTTTCCTTCCTACTATTTCATGAAGAAGGTTAGAGAGTGAGGAAGGACAAAGGGCTTTCTAGATAATGAGCAGTACAGTGCTGTCTAGATGGGGATTCATTCAAATTCTACAGAAATTTTATTGATTTTGGAGTTTAACAAAACTTTTCACAAGGAAGTTGTAGCATTAGCTGTTAACGTTTTTGGTTAATGGGTATGATATTAATATCGCACTGAAATTTAATTGGTGAAAGCTGACAAATGTAAATTTTTTACAAGAAACCTATTTGGGGCATACTGATAATGGGAAAGGTACTGCAGGTAATTAATACAAAATACTTGGAATTATACGCCCCAATTCCATCTTCACACATTCACACAGCAATTCTAGGAGTCGTCTTGCACATACTGTGTATAACACAAGGACAGGTGGGTTAGCCAGTACGTTTGCACCAACAGCATTAAATGTGGAATAACTGTAGCCTAAACAGAGATGGCAAATGAAAATTTAAAACAGCACTGGTTGCATTATATTTGGTATTATCTTACTTTATATCACTGCATTAATGCATTTTGGACTTGAAAATATAATTTTTTAAAGTTTTAGTGCACCTTGAACGTTGCAAGTAAATACTCCTACAGTTTGGGGAACCACAGTGGGAAAAGGTTTGGGTTGGGGAAAACAAAACAAATAAAGTGGTCCCCTAGATTATTTTTGGTAGGGGGTCTAGGCCCAGGTAAGGACCTGGCATCTTAGATTAGGTTAAGTGGGGGTTCAGGGGGATGGTAAAGCCCCCTGGCAAAGTAAGGATCTGGCTTCCTAGATTAAGTTAGGTTTAAACTAATCCTTGTGTTTTGCTCATATTGAGCTTTCTGTCATCTGAAAACCCCGCTTTCCCACTGTGGTCCCCCAAATTGCAGGCTTACATTATAAGGGTGGGGTACAATATCTCTAAAAGTACTTATTTTTTTAATGAAACGAGTACAGAAACGGTGGAAGCACACACCAAAGCATAGGAAAATTACATTTTCAAGTCCAAAATGCAATACTGGTTTAAAGCAAATTTTACCATATATTTTTTCCTAAAAACCTTGGCATATTCACAACAGTCATATTTAGTTTTCATGCTGAATTCATGTTAAACAAGTCTATAATTTCCCACTCTCGACTACCTATCACCTCTCAGAACTCTCAGTGCAATGGTAAAGTTTTCTCTTGGTGTCATGAGCATTTGTGAGGGATAAATTTCCCATCTACTGTACCTTAGGGTAGCCTAACCTGGTTGACTTGTGATAGCCTATAGAGTGAATACAATATGAAATTTAGGCCAAAGGTCAAGTGCTGGGACCTACGAGGCCATTCAACACTGAAACGGAAATTGACGGTGAAAAGGTCTGAAAGGTGTAACAGGAGGAAAACCTCGCAGTTTCACTATGAAACAGTTATTAGAAGGCAACAAGTTTAGATGGATGAAGAGATAATGAACAGAGGTACAGTAAAAGGAGTGATAGCCTACAAATAGCAAATGTAGGGCAAGGAGTCAGGGCCACTGCAGGCCTTTCTGTAGTTGGCATTTCACAGGGAAAATGACCTGACCAGACTTGCCTTAACCTAACCTTACCTCAGACACCCTGGAACCCATAAGTAAGGGGTCACGACTTACTTGGGGGGTTCAGCTCTGGCACGACATCTGAGGTAAGGTTACTTAAGGTAAGTCTTGTTAGGTCATATTCCCTCTGAAATGCCTACTACAGAAAGGCCTACCGTAGCCCTGGGGGGTTCCAGGGGTGGGTGAGCCCCCCTGCCCCCAACTCTCCGAAGCCGGGTTAGGACACAGCATCTGAGGTAAGGTAGTTAATATTGAGTCAGGTTAGGTCATATTCCTTCTGAAATACCTACTACAGAAAGACCTACAATAGCCCTGGGGGGGTGGGGGTTCCAGGGGTGGACGAAGCCACTTCTCCCCCACCAGCCTGCCCAGCCAGGTTAGGTCATGGCATCCGAGGTTAGATTAGGTTAAGGTGAGTCAGGTTAGGTTATATTCCCACTAAAATGCCTACTACGGAAAGACCTGGCATCTGAGGTCAGATTAGGTTAAGGTGAGTCAGGTTAGGTCATATTCCCACTAAAATGCCTACTACAGAAAGACCTACAATAGCCCTAGGGGGTGGGGTGTCCCAGGGATGGACAAAGCCCCCCTCCCCCACCCGCCTGCCCAGCCAGATTAGGACGTGGCAACTGAGGTCAGATTAGGTTAAGGTGAGTCAGGTTGGGTCATATTCCCTCTGAAATACCTATTACAGAAAGACCTACTGTATCTCTAAGGGGGTGGGGTGTCCCAGGGATGGACAAAGCCCCCCTCCCCCACCCGCCTGCCCAGCCAGGTCAAGACGCGGCAACTGAGGTCAGATTAGGTTAAGGTGAGTCAGGTTGGGTCATATTCCCTCTGGAATACCTACTAAGGAGAGACCTACAGTATCTCTGCGGGGGTGGGGGTTTCAGGCGGGGGCAAAGCCACCCCTCCCCAACCCGCCCGCCCGTCCAGGTCAGGCCGCGGCGTCCGAGGTCAGACTAGGTCAAGGCGAGTCAAGTTAGGTCATATTCCCTCTGAAACTAAAAAAAAAAGTCTTATAAAAAGGTTTAGAATCTAGGCCTCTACTATTTTGGACCTCCATTTGTTTACTCACTTAAAGATGACAGCTGGAACCAAAACAATAACCGAAGGAGAACAGTAGTATGTTAGTATCAAAGGAGTTGTACCTTTGTAACGGCTCACCCTCTCTCCATTTTTTTTTCGTCTATACATGCATAGGCTTGGGATAATTACGTTTACTTTATGCCAATTACAGTTATAATTACCTGTCCTATTATCAAATTACAGCTATAATTACAAAGGATGGAAAAGTACCACATACAATTATAATTACTTTCAATTATTCAAAATTTTAATTACAGTTACAAATACACATATCCTCTTCGTTGCGCAATTATATAAATCTGTCAAAGCACTATTTATGTGGTGTAATCATAATTCATTTTATAAAAACGTGACTGAATTACAATTAAAAAATAAAGTTACTTCATTATTTAAAAAATTCAATTGCGGATTACAATTACCATTAAATAGAAATAAAGAATTACAATTACAATGACCTTGAAAATGTGGAATTCATTACATTTCAGTTAAATTGCAATTACAATTACTCTAAGCCTGTTCATGTGCTTGTGAATAACCAAACTGGTTCCATATTTTCCAATATATTTAGTTCATATTTCAATAAATTTCATGTTTCATCAGATTTAGGTAGATCTTTTACCAATTTATTTCTATTTTCACTCTTCGTGTTGGGCATAAGGATGCAGACGCCATGACTCCGCCCATAGAGTGACTTCCGCTTGACGACTATATTTAACTGCGTGTGAGTGTGTTTGTATGTGCGTGCGTCCGCGTGTGTGTGTGTGTGTTTGTGCGTGCGTGTAAGTTAAACTATACGATTTATCCCTTAAGCATTTATTTTTGAATTTAAAATGGTACAAACGTGCTTCAAAGATAAAAAAAGAAGAAGTAAATGTTACTAGTAATTTCGATTCGTTAAATTCGTCAAACATATTTTGTTGCATCGTCGGAAAAAATAAGAAAAACGATATCCGGCAATGCTGTTCGGAACCTGTTTAGGCGGATTCAGATAACGAAACGAAAAGGAAAGATACGACATCACCCGAACGCCTTTGACAACCAGCGGAAAAATTACTTAGCGAATCGTTTTCTCTCCACAAAGCTTTCATGGAGTAAGCGGTGTTACGTAACGAGACGCGACCCTGTTCTTCCCGATTTTATTTGAATCTGTCCGGGCGGCTTGGGTGTTAAATTCGTCCTAAGTCGTTTTCTGCGGCGAATGGAGCTCGGCGACGAAACGTGGCAGCTCGTTTGTGAATGGACACTTAACAGGTTGGAAGTTCGCCTCCCGAAAAAAACCCGTCCTCGTTCCTCCTTGATTACACACACCAAGCCAAGCAGCGAGAGATAGAGAGAGAGAGAGTGCAACGGTGTCCCGCCTGGTTCCTCCCGAATTTGCAATTGCAAGCACCGGCGATAAGCGAGGAAGGCCGCGTTCAGACGACCGAACGTTGATTTTATTAAATATTTGAGTGTTCGTTCTGGACGTCGCGTCGAGCTGAAGAAGAAGACATTGAAGCAGAGACGAAAAAACAACTTCCTCAACAGGTAGGACGGGAAGGTAGGTCGCTCGTTGCTGGTCGTCGCGTCGTGGCGTTGTTGTTGTAGTTACGTAACAACAACGCGGCGGCGGCGGTGGAGGCGGGATAGTGCCGTTGTGGTGGTCTTGTTGCTAAGCTGGGTTATTTGAACAGAGGCGTCCCGCATCGGCCGGAGGAGGGTGTCGTGGAATATTTCGGGCATTTTTGTGGTGTTTGTCGCGTAAGTTATCGTCATTTGACAGACTCTCCTTCCATTTTGATCTTGTTGCTAAGATAGGGGTGGGTCGGGGTGCCCGTTTTTGACTGCCGTAACGGTGTCGGGTTAATTAACCGTTTTGAATTCGTTCGGTTGGGCATTGCAATACCCCAGTTACTGTTACGATACCCTGCGACTGTTATTAAGTGAATTACTGTTATTTAAGACAATTGCAGTTATTTAATCGTAATTTAACAGAAATACTCTCGGGGGCATAGCAAGCGTGGTAAGGATGCTGGATTAATTAACCGTTTTGAATTCGTTCGGTTGGGCATTGCAATACCCCAAGCTTGTATATGATACCCCGCTACTGTTAATAAGTTAATTACTGTTATTTAAGTTAATTATAGTTATATAATCGTAGTTTAACACACTGACCTGCTTTCCGGACAAAGCAAGCGCGGCAAGGATGCCGGAATAATTAAACCTTTAAGAATGTTTAGTTTTGGCATTACATACCCCAAGCTCGTATACGATACCCCGCTACTGTTATTAAGTTAATTACAGTTATTTAAGTTAATTGCAGTTATTTGATCGTAGTTTAACATACTGACCTACTCTCGGGACAAAGCATGCGCGGTAAGGATTAAGGATTGACGAACTATTCTGAATATGCCTCGTTGGGCATTTCATACGCTAAGCTGTTATACCAGACCCCGCTACTCATATTAAGTTAATTACTGTTATTTAATCTAATAATTAAACTCATACCAACCTACTCTCTGGACAAAGCAATCGCGGCAAGGACGGCAGATTAATTAAACCTTTAAGAATATGGTTAATTTGGGTATTTCATACCCCAACCTCGTATACTGTACCCCACTACTGTTAATAAGTTACAGTTGTTATTTAATTTTAATTAAATAACATACCAAAGTTTTCGGGACAGAGCAAGGATGCTGGTTTAATAAATTACTTTGAATTCGTTTAAGTGGGGGCATTTTATACCCTAGGGCATCATACCCCCTATAGTTAATAAGCCGATTACTGTTATTTAATCTTATTAAACTCATACTAGCTAACCTTAGGGTATAGTAGTATCTTTTCCTTGGGGCAGTGAACAGATACTTTGTGGTCAGGGGGTATCTAAGGGGTAGAGGAGGTACAATATTTCCCCTTAAATATTATACATCCTAACCACCCCCCCCTCTTTCCCTTAACCTGCCCCATACCTTTGACCTAACCTTAACCTAACCTAACCTCCTTTTTTTTAATTTTGATAATTGTGGGTATTTCTGAGATCATTGTATCCGCCCACTTTCTGAGACCATTGTATCCCCCTCCCAATAGGGCTGTTTTCCCCCATGAGGTTGCCACTGCTCCCCTGGGGTTGTCTCCCCCTCCTGGGGTTGTCCCCCCCATATTTTATTTTGATATTTTTTGCTATTTCTGAGATAACTGCCCCCCCCCCCCCATACATAGTCAAGCCAATGGCCCTGCCACTTAGTAGCTCACCATTAGAAATTTACTGAGATAATTTGAGGAAGTGACCGAGAAGAAATTTGCTGAGATAATTTGAGAAGTGTACTGAGATAATTTGAAAAATGTACTGAGATCATTTGTGAAATTTGTAGAGATAATTTGAGGTATTGACCGAAATCATTTGAAAAATGTACCGAGATCATTTGTGAAATTTGCAGAGATAATTTGAGGTATTGACCAAGATCATTTGAAAAATGTACCAAGATTATGAAATTTGCAGAGATAATTTGAGGTATTGACCGAGATCATTTGAGAAATATACTGAGATCATTGGTAAAATTTGCAGAGATAATTTGAGGTATTGATTGAGATTGTTTGCAAAATGTACTGAGATCATTTGTGAAATTTATAGATATAATAATTTTAAGTATTGACAGAGATCATTTGAGAAATGTACCAAGATCATTTGTGAAATGTTCAGAGATAATTTGAGGTATTGACCGAGATCATTTGTAAAATTTGCAGTGGTAATTTGGAGTACTGATCGAGAACATTTGAAAAATGTACCGAGATCATTTGAGGACTTGACTGAGATCATTTGAGAAATTACTGAGATCATTTGTAAAATTTGCTGAGATAATTTCAGAAGTGGACTGAGATATTTAAAAATGTACCAAGATCATTTTTGAAATTTGCAGAGATAATTTGAAATACTGACTGAGATTATTTGAGAAATGTACTGAGATCATTTGTGAAATTTGTCAAGATCACTTGAGGAATTGGCTGAGATAATTTGAGGAATTGGCCAAGATAATTTGAGAAATATGCTGAGATCATCTCTAAAATTTGCCGAGATCATTTGTGAAATTTGCCAAGATCATTTGAAAAATTTTCTGATATAATTTTAAAAATGTACTTAGATCAATTGAGAATTTTGCTGATAATTTGAGGAACTGACTGAGATAATTTGAGAAATTTACAAATATAATTTGAGAAGATTTACATAGATAATGTTAGGAATTTGTCAAGGTATGGAAAATGTGCTGAGATAATTTGAGAAATCTGAGATAATTTGAGAAATCTGTTGAGATCACTGGAGAAATGTACCAAGATAACTGGAGAAATGTACTGAGATAATTTTTAAAAGTTACCAAGATCATTTTAAAAGTATGCTGAGATCACTTGTGAAATTTGCAGAGATAAATCGAGGAAATTTATGAGATCATTTGAGGAGTTTACTGAGATAATTTGAGGAATTTACTGAGGTAATTTGAGAAATGTGCTGAGATCATTTGGTAAGTTTGCCAAAAATAATTTGGGAAACTTGCAGAAATCATTTGAAAATTTTCCCAAGATCATTTGTGGAACTTGCCAAGATATGAAAACTGTGCTGAGATAATTTGAGAAAATTGCCGAGACCATTTGAAAAGTTTATGGAGTTATTTGAAGAATTTACAGATAATTTTAGGGATTTATTGAAGTAACATGAGAATTTTGCCAAGATAATTTGAGAAGTTCGAGATAATTTGAGGAATTTGCAGAGATGAAAAATTTGCCAAGATAATTTGGGAAGTTTACAGAGATAATTTGAGGAATCTGCTTGATATGAAAAATGGGCAGAGATAATTTGAGGGATTTAGAGAGAATTTGAAGAATTTATTGAAATAATTTGAGAAATGTACTGAGATAATTTGATTAATGTATTGAGGCAATTTGAGAATTGACTGGGATAATTAGACAAATTTGCTGAGATAATTAGATAAATTTACTGAGATAATTTGAGAAATTTGCTGGGATAATTTGAGAAATTCAGTGAGATCATTTGAGGACTTTACCGAGACAACTTGAGGAGTTTGCTAAGATAGCATGAGAAATTTGCCAAGATAATTTTAGTCATGCACCGAGATAATTTGTGTAATGTATGGAGATAATGTACAAGTCCCTTGGGGTGAACGTAGAAACAGTAACAAAAGAGGGTAAATGTCTCAAATTATCTCAAGTATGTCTCAGATTATCTCACCATTAATAAACAATATCCGTGTAGGGGAGCTACATAGGGGAGATGGTTTTTTTGTAGTTTTCAGTAAAAGAAAACTATTGTTCCGGCTTTGTCTGTCCGTCCGCACTTTTTATGTCCACCCTCAGATCTTAAAAACTACTGAGGCTAGAGGGCTGCAAATTGGTATGTTGATCATCCACCCTCCATTCATCAAACATACCAAATTGCAGCCCTCTAGCCTCAGTAGTTTTTATTTTATTTAAGGTTAAAGTTAGCCATAATCCTGCTTCTGGCAACTATAGGATAGGCCACCACCGAGCCATGTTTAAAGTTTCATGGACCACAGCTCATGCAGCATTATGCTGTGACTACTGAAAGATAGATCTATTTTCGGTGGCCTGGATTATGAGCTGTACAGAAAGCTCAGTTGGCCAAGGAAACTTTGGTACATTTTTCACTTACTTATTTATATCATTATTGGCTTAGCGCCGTCGTGATGGCGATTTGGACGACACCGAGAAATCGCTGGATAATTATGAACCAGCCTCGGAAATCCTTTCCTGTCATACCTCTGACCATCCCTAAACTTGATCTTGGAGTTACTGGAATTATTCAGGCGCTATACATTTACTGGAATTATCCAGATGTAGAACGTATTGGTGACAGAAACAGTTTTATCATAGAAATTTATGATGGTCTCCTAAATCTTATAATCTTCTTTTCAGGGTTGATTGAATCATGGCGGACGCTGTAACAGCAAGCGTGCACAAACATCGTCGCACGACACTGGAGCGGATTGAGAAATACATCTCAGACGTTTATTTTACCGACGTCAACCTGCGAGGAAAGCTCTATCCAAACTCGAAGCCCATCGAGAGTAAGTGAAGATATTACAAATATGAATTGTAAGACTGATTTCCAATTGTGTTTAAGAGTCAAGATGAATTAAACTTTTTAATTCACATGTGATCTGAATGTTTGTTGAAAGAGCTATCGTGCTTTTATGCTTGCATGTATTGATTGAGATGTTGTTCATTTCAGAGATATGGCATTGGACTCTTCCTGGCGGAGAGGGAAAGTGGGAAAAGTTTCCCTTCTCCAACATTGTTGCTCAAAATTTTGCACCCACGAAAGTCGGTGAAAAGTTTGGCCCCATCTGGAGCACACATTGGTTCAAGGTTTGCCAACTAAATATTTTTCTGAGATACAAAATTCTTATCATTCATATCCTTGATGTTTGAATTTGAATTTTACAGTATTCTGAATTTTAACAATGGTTGTTTTTCAGGTGGAAATTAATATCCCTGAAAACTGGATAGGGCAGGAGGTCTGGTTGCGTTGGAAGAGCCAGTCAGAGGCAATGGTTTGGAGTGAATCGGGTAGTCCCCTACAGGTACGTACTTTTGCAAAACTTTCAAATTCTACAAAATCGTTTATTTTAGACATTCTGCCGTTGGGGAATTGTACATTATTTAACAGCTTAGAGGGAACTAACAGAGCATTGCTCTTGTATCTGGGTTTGGAATGCACAGTTTCAGGTTGTGGTTTTGCATTAAAATACTTTTGAAGGCAAGCAGGAATTGAAAAAGCAAAAGAGAATGTCTGTTTCTTAACACGGTGTCCACTATGACTCTCATGTTCCCACAGCTTGCAAGCTTGGTATTGGCCAAGTAAAAACTGGTACAGAGTGGGTAACTTACCAGAATGAGTCCCAGTCATATGAAAAAAATTGCCTTTACCTATTTAGGTTGACTTTTTTCCCATTCTTTGGAAGGTAGGAGATTTAACCCCAAATATCAACTTTCTAAAGGGCCCTATGCTTTAGTATTTGATTTTAAATGTGAGCTCATAGGGGAAGAATTAATGCGCTGGTACTGAAATTTAATTGGTCCAATACTGTATATTCTTATTGTTTGTGCCTTTATAAGTAAGAATTTTAAGTCTTTTCTTACCTTCCCACTCAAACTGTTGTTTAAATATTGCAGGGTTTGTCCACTGGAGTTGACAAACAGATGAGGAGTGGCTTCCGAATCAGCGAATGTTGGAAGCCTACAGAAAGAAGGTGTCCATTTGTTTATTACATAGAGATGGCGTGCAATAACATGTTCGGCGTTGGGAAAAATGGCATGATCAGTAAGTATCACAATTTGTTAAGGTATGTAGGCAGGCACCGCACGTGCCTATGTCATTACAAACCTGATTTCTACAATCTTACAATTCTCTTTGTTGCATGCACTGTTTTGGAAGTTGAATGTAAAAGGAGAAAGAGTTTTATTGGTAACTGTTACTGCAGTTATAATTTTCTTGTGTATTTGTGTGCAAAGGGTACATAAGGAGAAGCATTAATTTCTCAAGCTTGCATGATTCTGGTGCCATTGGTTTTGATGTCCACTTTCGTACCCATCAGAATTAGGGCCTTGTAGAAAATGCCTCTTGCATCTGAAAGAAAATCTAATGACAGCTGAGCTTTCCTTGACTTTCCAGGGACACGCTATCTTTTTTGGAATAGTGTAAAATGGAATTGTGAGGCCCTGTGATTTGTTTCTTACATTGCTTGGGGCATTGATAAAAGCAGCTGATATACTGTATAATTATCCATGTCCGAGACTAGGCATTACATGACTTCAAGTTCCACTTGTACTGTATAAGATGCAGGAGAAAGCACCATAGGTCCTTTTTTATAAAATAAATTTTAACTTGGATATCTTGTTTTTAAGTATATTTTCATTTCAGACCCTCCTGATGAAAGCAAAACCTTCACTCTTGAAATGGCTGAAATTTGCACCATGGACAAGCAAGTTCGTAAATTGTTGTTGGACCTAGAAGTTCTCCATGGCATGGCTAAGAAGTTGGATAATGACCCCCGAGGATACGAGGCACTCTACTGTGGCAACCAGATGATTAACTACATTGTTAACGGCAACAAAAGGTAAATGTCATCATTAAAAGCGTGAGCAAGTCAGTCAAAATTCAGTAGGTGATTTTGGACAATACATCAGTCCATGTCGTGGGAGAAATGTTCAGGTTTTCTCTCATGCCTTTAAATTCCAACTGTAAGTTTGTCATCTCCCTCTCAATCAGGTTGAGTTGATACTGAAATGGAATGCTTTAGAAGTGACATGCAAATCATATTGCTAACTACAGTATTTTTGGTCTCTTTTGATGTTGAGTAATATAATACTAGTGTGTGGTATTGCATATGTTGTGTAGGCCAACCACCCAATGTCCACGAGGAAATTATGGGGACTATTAGTAAAAAAATATATCCTCTCCCACTTGTCTGTCAAGATTTCAAGGGCTTATATCACTAGAATGAAAAACAGATTAAGTGAAGTGTCCCAGGAGAGTACAGTGTACAGTAATCAGAAGTCTGTTTGCCTCAGAGGGCCTATGAAGTAACTCTGCTCTGTTTTTAAAATTGGTTGATGCTTTTACAATCTCTAGCTAAGGGTGGAATAGGTAGGTAGGATTATTAAATAGTAAAGTAAGGTCACCTAGTCATGTTTAAAGAATTATGTGGTGACATTATTGAAGGTATTGCTCGTAAATGGAAAGTGAAAGACAAAGCTGCCCATGATACAGAAAATTACTTGATTTGAATGACAAAATGTGGGGAGAACTGGCATATTTTTGTTTTGATTGTTACTAGGAACCTGACATTTGAAGCAAAATGAAGGTCTGTGTAAAGAGCATTGCATGAAATTTTTGCTCTCATTAATGATTCATAACTAAAAACTGAGTCTTTCAAGTATGACATTTTTTGTAAAAATATGGAATATAAGGTACAATGGTACGCTTTGGGTAATGTTATGTGCAGTGGCAAGTACTGTTATAGGACTGGTTATTTAGAAATTGCTGTCTCTAATAAGGCTGAAATCCCATGAGTGGCATAGTCAGAATACCATGTTTTACTTTAAAAAACACAGTACTAATAATTTACTGGAATATTTCGTTTATATTCGGTAAAGAGTTCATACGAGCATTTTCAGTACCTAGCCAATTATTGAAGGTAAATGGTTATTAATGTTGAAGATTTTTTTTTAATGCTGTACACAACATCATTTTTTCAGCCTAGCAAGCAGGATTGCAGATAACTTTTTCTCAAAACGAAATGGGGAACGTGCTCACACGCTTGCCATAATGGGTCACTGCCACATCGATTCGGCTTGGTTGTGGCCATATTCTGAAACCAAGAGGAAGTGTGCACGTTCTTGGGCTTCCACACTGCAGTTGATGAAGGATTACCCTGAAATGAAATTTGTTTGCTCACAGGTTAGTTGACGTACTGTACAGACCATTTTATCATCTCGACAGTAACAGTGTGATATTTTTGTCCCAGCGTACATGTTAAAAAGGTTGTGCTTGCATAATTTAGTACTTTAAACGTAATGCTTGCGATCCATTTAGTCTTTATGAAATTTTTTATTCCAGGCTCAGCAGTTTGAATGGGTGAAATTGTATTATCCGGAGTTGTATGCAAGGATTAAAATCAGAGTACAAGAAGGACGTTTTATACCTGTTGGAGGAACTTGGGTTGAAATGGATGGGCTCATACCAAGGTAGGTCATCAGGAGAATTATTCTCTTTTTAATACAGTGCCTGCAATAAATAACACAGCTTAAACATTTGAATGTCAGCTGTCATTGTTACTAACAGATAGGGGATATGAGATTTGAAAATAGTAGGCAGCGTGTTGTCTTACAGAGTGCCATCTTTTTCAGGGAAAGGCAAAACTCATACTTAAAGTAGCTGTGAAATTACTACAAATTTTGCTAGGTAATTGGTTTCTGCTAGGTAATTGGTTTTTGCAAGGAATACTAAGCATAAAGTTCCCATTACCTCAACTCTTGGATAGTAAGGCATTCTGATTTAACCAAAAGCGAAATTCTTGACTACTTAGCTCGAGTCTCTCAGTCAAGAATGCTACCGTCCTGTTTTTTGTGTCACCTTTCACACAAACTATGTTTTACTAGGATATGATCAACCTCTTAAGGAGAGTTTGGTAACCCAATTCCTTCTATGTTGCTGTAACCACAGTTGCTTATAAGACTTCCAAATTTAAGGAATACGTATAGGCTCAGCTTCATATTACCTTTTCCAATGTGGTTGAGCCTGTAACCATACTGGAAAGTTGAAAAACTGAAGATTGGTGTTAAAATTTGAAGGTCTGATTTTTTATATTTGAAAAAACAAAAGGCTACATTGCTATAAGTTTCTTTGTACTGGGCAGTATTTATCATGACTGATAATACTGTACATTAAAGCACCTGTTCTCAGTAAGTTGTGAGTAATATTTATAATAGACTTGAGTTTGTCTTTAAGTTTTCATTCGTAAATTTACAGTGGAGAGTCCTTCATGAGGCAGTTTCTCTATGGGCAGAGGTTCTTCCAAAAGGAATTTGGATTGAAGTGCAAAGAATTCTGGCTTCCGGATACATTTGGATATTCTGCACAGATTCCTCAAATATGCAAGGTAGGTGTATTGAAACAAGTTGTTTTATTTGTTGCAGAATAAATAGAAAAATATGAAACCCCAACCATTTCAGAGAGAAATTTGTTTAGTTTAGAATTAGAATTCTAATTAAACTTCAGTCACATATTTTGGTATTGTTCAGATTATTGTAAACTTACATAAACAAGCAAAAGATGTCAAAGTTGTAGCTTTAAGACCAGGTAACTAAGAGACAGAAAGTTTATCAGATAGAAATGTTACCAGATATTTAGTAAATTGTGAAGAAAGTATCTACAGTATTATCATCATTTTGTCCAGATGTTCCAGAGACATTATTAAAGAATTAGAAAAGAACACACACATTTAAGAAACATAATTCTAAACAACTTTGATGTCCTCAGGAGATTTTGGCAGTTTCCTTGCGCACTCCTAACTGAAGCAGTTCTATATTTACTAAGATTCGAACAGATGTAATTTTTTGGTGGTGACAAAAGGAATCAAGAACTTTGAAAGGTCATATATACTTCTTAAAGGTGTAGGCTTATTTCAGCGTGAGGTAATAGCCAAAATTAGTACTTGATATTAGAGTAATAAAGTAAGAAAGTTTCAATACAGAAATTTGATAGAGAATTCAACTTTCCAGCATTTTGGCATAACTCGATTCCTGACTCAGAAGTTAAGCTGGAGTCTAGTCAATAAGTTCCCACATCACAATTTCTTGTGGGAAGGACTCGATGGAACAACCGTTCTCGCTCATTTCCCACCTGGTGATTCTTATGAGATGAATGTCACGTAAGTATTGGGGATGTAAATTATCATAATTCTGTTTTTTGAAGGTGAATAATCTCAAGGAAAACTAATCTGCATAAAGAGTTTGACAGCATTTTATGATAATTACGAATGGAATTTTTTTTTTTATAATTGTAAAGTAATTTATTGAAGTTTTCGTAGCAGTAGTTTATTACTTTACATTGTTCTACTGAAGTCTCATTTCAGTCAAAGAAGTAAACATTCTCTGATATACTGTCAATTATTTTAAGGCTTTTACAGGGAATGAAATAAAACTTTACAAAGGTTCAAGTACTGTAATATTATATGAGTAAATTTTCACCAGTTGAAAAGGTTTATTCTTTATTCTTCACGTACTCCCATTTAATGTTTGTCAGTCAGGCATCTGATAAAAACTTTGGCTTCAGGGTCGACGAAGCTGTTCGAACTGTGAGAAACTTGGAAGATAAAGGGAGAGTGTCAACATCAGCCTTCTTGTATGGCTTTGGGGATGGTGGTGGCGGCCCTACCAGCGACATGTTGGAAAGAGCACGTCGGTTGAATGATGTTGATGGCTGCCCCAGGTGTGTATTATTATTATTATTATTTATTCTTATTAATATTATTATTATTATTGAAAGAGCAAAATGCTGTTAGGTCAACGCCCCAGAAAGGTGAGCAACTCAGCATGGGAAAGGAAATACAGAATTACAAAGTAAATTATATTAAAGTACATTCTTAGAATAGAACGTAAATTATTTTTATATTTTATTTCTTCTGGATATATGTTGATATATCCAGAACTGATTTTTATCAAATTAAATCTTTGTCATGTGATGATATTGATGATGAATTCAAACATTTTGGGGAACGTGCAATGGATTTTGTAAATCGTGTTCACTATCTGTACAGTTTCACTGATGTAGTACTGTACTATATTTGAAGTTTAGAATTCACAGCACTCTCTTTGAGCATAAGTCATTATTTAATTTGCATTTATATATCCTAAAAGCAATTTATATATATATTGTTTATGATGTTAGATGGCTTTTAGAAGTTGAATGAGTATACAGGCGGTCCCCAGTTAAAGGCGGGGTTTCCATCCCCGGCCGAGCGCCGCTAACCAAAAATTGGCGATAATAGCACTGGAAAACCCACTTACGCCATTAACCGGAGATCAGTGCTGAAATCCCCATTGAACAACGACGTGAACTGGAGATTGGCCCCAAAAATCCAGTTTAACGACATTGATAGCCAAAATATACATTGTATATATTTTTTACCTCTTAATATTTCTTATATTCAAAAGAATGGAACACATGTCACCGGACGAGTTCTTCCAGCGTTTAGAAAAGGACCAGCGTAACCTATGTCGTTGGGTAGGAGAGCTATATCTTGAGTTACATAATGGCACTTACACATCACAGGTAATTTTATACTTGAAGTTCATCTCATAAGTGTTTCATGTCGTCTTAATGTCGTGACAGTCAGTCGTACTATTGTACTTGATGTTATTATTAGTGTATGACACCCCCTACTTACGAGCATTCAGAGATACGAACAGACAGGACCACAAGTTAAAATTGTGTTCAGAGTGCTGTCCTTTGCCACCAGTAAGTTCAAATTTGATGTATCATTTGTATTGATAGAGTACTCTGTAAAATACAGTACTGCATGTACAGTGTATTGTGTTCTAGGATGAAAAAACTTTATATCATAAGTGCGGAACGTAACTCATTTGTAAGTAGGGTGGTGTATGTAGTGGAAACTCATTCTCTGGATGACTGATGTTTTTCATGGATTGCATAATAATACTTTGTTTTTTCAATGACATGAAATATATATTCTGTATCCAGTATGGAATATATTTACTGTATTTATTAAGCTTCTTGAACATTCCTTGCAGGCCAACACAAAGAAGCAGAATCGCGAATGTGAATTTGCCTTGAGGGAGGCAGAGATGCTCTTGGCGGTAGCAACTGTAAGAGGACTCTTTAGAAATACTGAAGGTTACAGGTAAGCTCTGGTTACCTTGATTGAAAGAGGATTCCATTAAATTTTCCAGTTCTGAATGAAATATGACTCAGATCCATAGGAGTCTTACAAAGACTCCTTACGAGCCCCTTGAAATGGCTTCTCTTTTGGCTCATATAATCAAAAAATGCGTTCCTCTTGTCCTAAATTTGGTGAACTTCAGAAAATGACAGTCAAGATTAGAGAGATAATTTCTGGCACATTGTTATGTTTTGCAATCCCTTCTCTCTTGGATTTGTGTGGCTGATAGAAGTGAGATTTGCTTCTTTGCCACCAGGTTGGCTAGACCTCAGTGCCAAATCATCTTCATTCATTCTCCAATTTCTCTTCGACCATCTTCCAAGAGGTTGTGAAAGAAGTTGTCCTTCAATCCCAGAAGAGGACTACTTCTGCCTATTTTTCCCCTAAATTATGTCCATTTACATTTTCTTAGGGCTAGATAGTTGTGATTGAAGATAATTAATCAAGTGTTGAAGAGCCCCAGGATGCATTTATAAGAAATCCATTTATAAGAAAACCATTTTGGTATATTTTCGTATTTTTATTACTACTTGCAGGTATCAGGCTGAGCTTACAGAAGCTTGGAAGAAGGTTCTTCTCAACCAGTTCCACGATGTCATCCCTGGGTCAAGCATAGGGATTGTTTATCGAGACTCTGATCATTTGTATCAGGAGGCCTTGAAGTCTGCTAAAGGAGTGAAGGAGCTCTGTCTTGATGCCATTTGTAAAGGTATGTATTGCATAAAAATGTAAGTCAAAGAGTAATTTTAAGGGTGCCTTTAGTGCTCTATTTCAGGAGACAAGTAGTGGGAGCTACTGAGATTCTGAAGGTGACGGTTAGGTTACAGAGGTGACAGCTAGGTTACAGAGATGCATATTTTTGTGTGGAGTTTTAGCCATATCAGTGTTTTGCATCTGACAAAATGTCTCTCTATGAAAATGTGTGTACAATACTACATATATATTGTAATAATAAACGACAAATGTTTTTACATCTTGAAATCTGACTCCTTTGGGATTTGGTCATTGAATTGAATAAATATATTTAGTGGGTTTTGCTGCTTTTACATAAATTGAATTTAATAACTTTTCCTCATTGTTACTGATTCTTGTTGACTTTAGGTAACTCGTCTGAAGGGGAAAATGAAATAGCTGTGATCAACACTCTACCATGGCCGGTGAAGAAAGTGGTCAGAATTACAAATGAAATTTTGGAAGAGCCAAGTCAGAAAAGAATAAGACTGGAAGAAGAAACCATGCAACCTGCAAGCAACGGTGGTCACTATGTTGCAGTAAAAGCTCAAGGGATTGGATATTCAAAAATGAATGTGGCCCACACAGCTCCTGTTGAAATTGGTGAGTTTACTTTCTAAATTTACTTGTGAGATGGTGAAATTTTGATTTTATTTTGCAGAGTTGAAAAGCTGTGCTGTCTTTCATCTAATTTTAAGAGGTATGAGGAGGTTATCCTGTTAAATGGGGATCACTCGAGTAATTATTGGTAGCTCCATTGTCTTGCACATTCCTGGGGTTACACTCAGTCATTGATGGAATCGATTCATCTGCATATCTTTGAATAAATCCGCAGGAGTCAAGTGTTATTTTGTTTTTGATTTGTAGATTTCAGTGGAAAATGCATTTTCTGCCCCCACCCAAGCACAACAGAAGCTAGGCAAGAGGTTCATGTCATACTCATTTCACATATCGTTGTTGACAGTTGTGCTTTCAGAATGAGCAGTGATCATTTCTGCTATCATTTGGAAGGGCGATAAACTTGGTTGTTTGTCCAGAAGTCCTGACAACCTAACGCGCATGACATTGAGACAATTTTGAATGTTAAAAGGTGAAATATTCATCTGCATTAGATTTATCAATCTTATATTTTGAGTGTTTCATGTATTTCAACTGTATTTCATATTCATATTTTGACAGGCTTCAAAGACAACAAGTTCATTCTGAGAAACAGTTTCATTGAAGCTGTTATTACAAGATATGGCACTGTGGAGCACCTAAGGTTAGCTGGAGGAGATGCAAGGGATGCCTTTGGCGTAGACCAGCAAGGCAGTGCAAAATTGGAAATCAGCTGACCTCTACGACGATGTCCCCTGTACTGGGATGCTTGGGATACCATGGACTACCATTTGAAACTGCACAGATTCTGAATCATGAGGTCAGGACATTAAATGAAATGAAGGTTTGCATGTCTGTCTTCTCCTGCATAAGTAAGGCTCAAGTCACTGCATTAGACAATCCAAAATTAGTTTGAGGCATTTCAAAAGCAAAGAGGGTTTCAAACCTGTCAAATGGGTGTTGAACTTTTAAAATTCAGATCATTCCAGTAAAAGTATAGCAACTTTTCAGCAGAAAAATGGTAACATAAAACAGCATCAAGAAAGATTTTTAATTATGCATCTTGGTGATTATAAGGAGGAGGTTGCTACGTTCAGTCTGTCTGTAATGTAATCTTTATTGCTGTTTGTCTTTTTTTAAAGCTTAAAGCTGCATCACCTTTGAAACTAATATTATCTATGTAAATGTGCTTTTAAGTATGACTTCCATTTCTAAAGCATTTTAATGTTTTATTCCCCAACAGAGTGCTAATTTAATGCAGGAAATGGAAATTGTTGAAAGTGGCCCTCTGTTAGTGAAACTTCGGTGGCGCTTGAATATAAGCGAGCACTCTAGTCTTCGCCAGGATATTGAATTAACAGCCGTCGATCCTTACCTCACATTCTACACCTGCGTTGATTGGCATGAAAATCACAAGTTCCTCAAAGTCTCATTTGACACAGGACTTCATCCAAAGAAAGCTACGTTTGACACACAATTTGGCCATTTGGAGCGGCCAACCCATTCAAATACATCTTGGGAATCTGCCAAATATGAAGTTTGTGGCCACAAGTAAGTGTTTAGATGTGTTATATATATAGAAGTAGTAAAGTATTAGGACCGTCACATTATTGTAACGAGTCTCTCACTCTTATTTTGCTTGTGGCCCTTAAAGCATGTAGGATCAGTACCATCATTTCATTAGCTATAAGAATTAGCTGTGTATAAATAGATAAGTTTTTCATTGAAGTGAAAAAAAAAGCTTGTAGACAAAGGTAACAGTACTTAATGTTAAGTACCCAGAATCATTAAGCTCATTCTTACCCATGCACAGAGAGTCATAAAGAACACTTAAAATTTCCTGATCAAGAGAGTTTATTCATATGACTTTTTATCATCTACTGCCTCTCGCATTCTGATGTTTATCAGGACTAGCAGTTACTTCCATAAAGGGGAGCAAATAATACTATATGAGGTATATTATCATCAGCGACTAGCCTATTTTCAAAGCCAACTGTCGTGTCACTTGTAGGGACTAACTAAAACACTGATGCTGGTTGAATTTAAGAAACTGGATCATGTAAACATCTTTTTCCTTAGGTGGGCTGACCTGTCAGAGTACAACTTTGGAGTAGCAGTATTGAATGACAGTAAATATGGATGGACTTGCAGGGAGAGTAAACTGAGTCTTTCCCTCTTGAGATCACCAAAGGCCCCGGACGATAAATGTGACATGGGAATTCACACCTTTAAATATGCTCTTATGCCCCATGATGGTAAGTGGAATGTGCATTTTGGTGTATAAGAATTATTTTGATTCAAAACTCACTGTTGTTGATGTGTGTCAGTAGCAAGTTAAATTTTGGCAATAGATGCGGTTACATTTTTCTCATATCGTTTAGTACCTAGTGTGCATGATCACTTTTGTACTTTTGGTATAAATTTACTTCACTGGTTTACTCTGGAAATATTGTAAGTAGGAAAGGAACACTCAAACATCAGAATGCATTAGGTGCATTTGCCATGCCAGAATTGATACCAGTCACTGCAACTTGAAATCCAACTTTACAGTATTTGACACATTTACTACTCAGCCAGGAGGCTCTCCTACTTTGTTATGACTTCTGGTGAAGTGTAAGCAAGGATTATGTTTTTCATAACTTAATGTCTGCCAGCGGTGTTAAATGCTTACTGTTAAATTTCCTTTTCAGGAAGTTTCCAAAAAGCACAAGTTCAGAAGAAGGCTTATGAATTCAACAATGATTTGATTGTGTCGTCGTCAAAGTGGTGAGACATTTTTTTCCTCTTTTCTTCTTTTACAGATGCATTTGATTTCTAAATCCCTTTTCAGATTTATTAAGTCCTTGTTTTTTGAAATACAGTCATATGGTACTCCATTCTGTATAATGTATACATTTGCTAAGTGTTAAATAATAGGTTATAATAATCTCTTCCTTTTATAGCATGACTGTAAATGCTGACAGCTGGTTCAGTTTGGAAGGAGATGGTGCAATGATAGAAGCTGTCAAACTGTCCGAGGATAATGGAAATGTTGTGGTTCGTATATACGAGATGAATGGAGGACGTGGCACAGTAAGGTAGGTTGCTTCTCTGTTTAAAGTGTATCTTGTTGCGTTTTATATGTCCTTCAAACTTTTTTAAATCACATAGTGTCATTTTGTATGGACAATAATGCAGATTAGGTCTTGTGCAACCTAGGTATAAAGAATATGGCACTGCCAATTTTAGGCTAATAAAATGTTTTCCCTGCGAAGCTAATCTATCATAATCGCCAGCAACGATCCTTTTGCTAGTTTCGGCAGCCATTCATCGTCTGGTTTCCGTGCACCTAATTAGGCATTGGTAAACACACGGCTTCAAAGCCTTTAAAACAGAAATATTAACTTTCCTTTCTTTCCTCGTTTCAGACTGAAGATAACGGCACATCCAGCACCTGCAAGCGCCCAACTTTGCAATGGACTGGAAGAACCAATTGCTCCATTGATACTTATGAAGTGTCACTCTTCCTCAGGACCTGATGCTTATGTCTGCGACTTACATTTGACACCATTCAAAATTTTGAACGTCCTCTTAGTATATGCAAGACAGTGATTATTTTACAGAAGCTGCCAAGGTTGGAAAAAGTTTTTCCTTTTGATCATTTCTTTTAGTTTTATTGAGTAATTTAGGTAATTAGTGTAGTTTAGGACAAAGTAGAGAATTAAACATTAAGGCAAAGTATTAAGGGAAGAAGTATTTGGTTCACTACATCCAGTAATCTCAGTTCTCCAGTTTTAATGCTTTTTTTTTTTTTTTAGAGGCTCATTTCTGCAAATAGTACAAGAATTGACATAAGTTTTCAAAATTATCTTAAGTTTACCTTGATTATATCAGTACTGTTTATTAAGAGGCAAAGCATAATGTAGTTTTGGACAAGGAGATGATACAGTATAATTTTTGGTGGTGTACTTTGAGACTAATCTCACCCTTTGGAACAATAGGTTCTCCTCGATGAATTCTTAGTCCATTTTAATTTTGTACTGATGTGAAAGGCTTGAGTAAAATCTAGGTTTCATTGACAAGATTAGATTTTTATAAGTAAATTTCTGTTTTTAGAGATAATAAGTTAGTTTTAGCACAGTAATTTTAAAGTGTAGGCAGCTTAGAAATGGATATTAATGAGGGTCATTCAAAAGCTCTTGGCATAAGCCAGAAAGTGTCACATTCATGGAATATTCGGACAAAACTATACTGCTCTTGGTCTTGTATGTTCAAGCTACCACCCTGTTTAAGGTTGTACATCCCCAATATTTCAGTCCAAATAGTGTGCTCTCAGCCAGTACCTGTGCCCTGGTATTTGTTATCTTTTGGGCAGTCATAGACCCATTATTCAGAGGCGTGCGGTTAATGGAAACCACTTCTCTGTTTATCTTGGTGTTTTGTTTGCCCCAACTGGGTTGTATCTTGGATGCATTCTCAGTCCGCATGAATCGTCGATCATTGTGTCTGTGTTTACGCAGATTTCTCTGATGTTTTATCCTTTGGAGGGTCATATCACAGCGAGGCTTTTTTTCCTTGCACCTTGCAAACTTCCAAGGACCTTACCATCACCATAATAAGTAACTTAAGTTCTTTGTCACACTGTAGTTTTAGTTGGTGCTCATCCTTCGTTGCGAGGCTGAATAGATTTTGAATGACCCTTATACCATGTGTTCTACTACACATTGACTTTTACAATTTATAGTAATTTTAACATTAGATTGAGCAGTTATACTCTGTATTTGGGTTTGGTGTAATCACCTTGTAGTGGGTTTGATTTTGGTGCTACTCTGGTGGTTTATATGGTAAATTTAGCTTCTACCCCTTCAAATGTTTTTAGATTTTAGCCTTTTAAAAGATTTTATAACTGTTTACAAAAGACCATTTTTATAAAGTGAGTTAAAATAAAAGGCAATTCCATTTATGTACAGCTTCTTGTCCTACAAATTTGATTCAGCTTCAAAAAGGAAAAGGAATGATTTTAATTACAAGGAGAAGTGCAGGAATTTCTAAGTAGTTATTAAATAAGTGTATGCACAACACTGTACTTTACTGTGTACATCTAAAACAATGTTTATGTACATGACCCCCCTGAAAGTAATCTGGCACTTATCTTTGATAGACAAGCCAATTTACCATATGTGAAATTATGTAATCAAATGTTTTTGTAAATTATCAGATGAAATTGAAAAAGAAACATTATCAACTACTGTGCTCAGGGAAAACTTACAGACAGTACTACAGGATGATTAACTGGTAAGAAATTACTTCTAAGTTAACGAGCATTAATAATAGTGACAAAATCAGGCTTGAGTGAAGCACCGCCAACTAGAAGCCATCAATGTCGCCCATTTTTGCCAGCTCAGCACAGTTGGCTGGAGAAACAGACCCGCCGTAGATGATACGACAGGATTCGGCCACTTCGCTGCTGACATTTTCAGAGAGCCAGTTCCGAAGTTTAGCATGGACGTCTTGAGCCTAAAAGAATATATTTGTTTTAGGACTTGAGAGCTTTGTGCAGCTTTTAGTTACGGGTTAATGTCCTTACCTGAACAATAGTTTGTTGCAGCTAAATTAATCAGAAATTCACCTAATCTCCCAGAAGACCATTATTTTTCTAATACACTTAAGGTTTCAAAGGCAGTTATGGTATATTGTTATGAAAGACTGAATTGTTGTACACACTAGGAGGTCTGTTCTGTTGTGTAACAGTTTGGGAGATTCAATAAATAACATTTTAGCATGAAATTCAGTTTCTGGGTAAGCAAATGGATCCATCCATGTTTCAGTGAAATAAATTTTTCATGATAGTTCAAGAACCTGATCACAGGCCTCAGCAATGATCTTTACAGCTTGTAAAAGTTACTAATACTGTTAAAAGTCGTATAATGAAATCACCAAGCCACATTTCAACTGGAAATGTTCCCTTGAGAAGTGAAAGTTACAAAAATATACATTTAAAAAATTACAGAGCTAGATGGGTCACAAGATTAAGCTAGGAAGGAAGACCAAAGGAGAGTAAAAGTATGAAATCCTTGCAAATGGAGGGACAGGGCAACAGTGCAAAGAACCAGCAGCACAGGGCTGAAAACCTTCACTGCAGTCACCCCTGGCAATAAGACTGGATCTTAAAAACAAATGAAAATATTTTAGATCTTAAGCTTTTAACTTATCAGGCTTTCAGCATTAAAAGGCCTCTCGTCCCAACTTTTGAAAATGGTGTATTTTGCCTGATTAGCTTTAAAATAATCCCCCCCCCTTTTTTCCCCAAAAAAGGGGGTGGGGTTGAACTATAGTTTTTTGATGCATACTATTCTATTCCTGATTGCAAATACTTCATCTCATACAAAATTCAACTTTGTATCTTGAAAAATAAATTAGAGCAGGTTGAATTTCCAAAACTTTGATGGCTTATTACTCAAAATGTTTTTGTGGCGAGAGGCCTAATGCTGAAAGCCTCATATGAAAAATCTGGTAGATCACTAAACTGAGTAACCTCTATATTGCAAAAACTATAAGAAAAGCATGCATGACAAGGAAAAACCAGAACAAGCTAAGCGAAATCAAATGAGCCAAAATTTCTTTGCGCTGTAATCTGTGCTGAGGTGAAGTAGCCTACAATTCTAACACCCTAGCGCTCAATGAGATATTTCTCAGCATGACTGAGGACTTGATGTTCCAATGAAATCATGGTTAGGCCAGTGTTTGAACTACTACTGTACTAGCATCTGGTCTTATATTGGTTGAATGCATCCAATTTCATTTCAAGAACCAAGCTGGTCTGTACTTCTTTCAACGTACCGGTGACGCCACACACTGGTACAGTAATTCCTTCCCTTTGGAGACATTGCCACAACATTTACTACACACAAAACTCACACATCACTTGGTTACATCTCTAGAACCTCAACAATATCTGTTGTTTGTCTTGTACAGTACTACAGTACAGTAGTCACCATTCAGTATGCTAGGCATGACACAGTGATAACCGCACACAAGCTGTACAACTATCAGGGATCATCAAAGAGAATTTTTAAACCTCCATGAATCTCAAGAAATGGCTCAACACACAGGTATCAAAAGATTCAAGCAGTTTCCTTATTTTGATCAGAAGACAATGCAATGACTGACAATGCACTCAAGCTGCACACAAATGATGCTCTGTATAACGACAAGCATCCCTTTCAATCAAACGGCACTTATTACTCAGCCTGCATTTTTAAAAATGGCAGATTACTAAAAAGCTTAAGATCAATTTTGGCAAACACAAAGTTTGGGTCCCAAGGTTCATGGAACAGAAAATTTTTATTTTTTATGCTTCCCCAAGATATTCTCCAAATACGTATGGCTGGCATTTACAATTTTCCACTCTTGCAAAAGAGAAACACTGAAAATGCTAACTGTTGGTTACTCCAGAAATCCAAATATTGAAAATAGTATTTCTCAAGAATGGCCAACCTTAATTGCACTTCCTCTCATTTTCCTTGTGTCCATAGAAAATTTGCCTATTGTTAGCCTACTGCCTTCATCGGTCCAGTGAAAAATCCTCGCCAATACAGTTCTCTGTCTTTAGTTACACCTGCTACAATTAAATGCAGTTGACGTTGGTGAAAACACTCTCTGCTTTATAAAGCCTGGCTTTACATTATACTGTCTCAATGAGAACCATTTATATTAAATACCATTTAAATTAACAGTAGTGTATTCTGAGATATTCCATAATTCCCTGATAAATATTAAAAGCAATAGTTATTAACCCAATTATTAGACTGAAAATGTTATACAGTATAATGCACTGCTGAAGGCTCTAGAGAGTCTAGACAGTCCAAAACTAATAATAATACAGTATCTGGAAACATGGAAAAGGACTGGTTCAAGGTACCTGGGAGAGACTAGAAAAATTTTATGAAATTTTTCCCTCTACTTTAAATAACCTTTTACTTCAGATGTTATCAGTGTTTCCCCACACCCAAAGAAATTTATAACAAAAATACTGTAACAGGTATTACCATACAAGTACATATTTTGTGCTTTTAACATCATGCAAGGAAACATGAGGAAGTCAAGCTTTTAATCACTACAGTACATATAAACCTGACAGGAACCAGCAACAATATGTCCACAGGCATAATTCCTCTACAGGTATATGATAGAGGTAGTTATTACATACCTGCTCAGGTGTAGCAGTTTTGCCAGTACCAATGGCCCACACAGGTTCGTGAAGCAATGACAACTCGAGACCAATCTGAGATGTTTTAGCAGAGCCTGCATTTGTGCAAACACAACTTCATCGGTCTGGTTATTTTCTCGTTCCTCTAACTTCTCCCCAATGCAAGGGATAACCTGAAATTTTGCGGATGGTTACATGACGCAAGTGCTAAGCGCTTGGAGAACATGGGTTGTTCTACAAAGAAAATCACAATACTAATGACGTAGGGGTGAAATTCAGTACAATGTATGATCAGTTAAGATATGCTAATTTGTATTTAAGAAAGGAAATGATTCCACAATGCAAATTACAACAACTGAGAATCAGACTCATATACAACACAGAAGAGTCACAGAAACTGCTTTCCCTGATATCAATAACTTGTGTACTATTGGAAATACATTCTAATAACCATTTGACCCAATTTTAATTTTATAAAATAATAGAATAGAATATATAATTTAGACCGAAGGCCAAGCACTGGGACCTATGAGGTCATTCAGCACTGGAACAGAAATTGAGTAAAAGTTTTGAAAGGTGTAACAGGACGAAAACCTCGCAGATGCACTATGAATCAATCATTAGGAGAGGGTGGAAAGTAAGATGGAAGAAAGACTATGAATGGAGGTACAGTAAAAGGTATGAAAGGGGTTGTAGCTAAGGGCACTGCAAAGAACCTCAGTAACGTCTAAATTGCACCGCCTGAGATGCACTGAAGTTGCTACCCCCACTACGGGGGAAGAATGAATGGTACATATTTTGCAATCCCTTCAGAATCATCCTTAACTCCAGCATTTGCCTTTCATCTTTTTCTCAAGTATCATTCAGAAAGTTATATCTATGGACTGAAGCTACCTATTCATCCTACCATTTTATTTTGTGGGACTCCTGATATCAATTGCACGTATACTTTTTGGACTTCAAACAAGCTACGTAAACTTTTACACACATCAGCAGGATATGTACTGTATATTCCTTTTCACATGCAAAGACTGGCCTCTCAAGGAAGGTACAAAGAATGAGGAAAAAGATATCAAGAATAGAATCCCAAAGTTTGGCCATTCAAAAGGTAAAATAAAGTAGAAAGTTGAGTAAAAAGCCACAATAATGTAAATGAGAGACTGTATTTTTCCAAAATACAAAAAGAATAAAACAGGGAAAAATACAGTCTCTCATTTACATTATTGTGGATTTTTACTAATTATTTCCAATCACAATATCGTGATGCACCACAGATAAAGTAGAAACATCATTCAAGTGACTACAGTAATCCATGTGCGGGTGTATTTGTAATGTATGTTACATACATATTGTAAAATTTTCATGACACAGCACCATAATATCAAAGCAAAAATATATCTAATGAAAGCAATAAAACGAAAATTTTGAAAAAGAGGGGATACCTTAACACAGTTTGCGAATTGTACTCAATTCCTCGAACTCAAAGTTACATTGTATGTTGTTCCATTAGTAAAAGATTCCTTTAAACTTACTTTTAATCCTGCCTCCAGAGCATGTCCTACTTTTTGGCTGATCAGTTCATCGGATTCATCAAAGACATTTCTTCGTTCTGAATGACCCAAAATAACCCATTCGCATCCACAGTCTTTGATCATTGCTGGAGAAATTTCTCCGGTGAAAGCACCTTTTGGTACCTGGAAAAATGAATGGGATTTGATGGAATAACAGTAACTTTCTAAGAAATAATGAATTGGTACCTGGAAAAAAACTTTTTAAGTGTAATAAAAGTGTACTTTTTACACATGGGCAATAAATAGCTAATAGGGAACATTCAGGGCCAAACAAAGGGTCCTCTTGATTTACATTAGTGCTGTAGAGTACAGATATCATGCCTACTCTTGTAAAATTCACAAGTTTTCACACAAATGAATTGTTAAAATTTTCAGCTAGGTAATAACCTGTTTCCCTACACTGGTTTCAACTATGAAAAAATCAGTATGATCATAAATAATGGTTAAATTTTTAGTAGCCATTTATGTACCACTCAAGAAGACATTTATTAATGCCTATACGTAATAGTATGTGTGGAAACCTCTGAGGTTGGCTAAAGTATCATTAGAGATTGTTGTTAATACATTTGCAAAAAAAAAAAAAAAAAAAAGTTCACAGTCAACATTTTCTGTTCAGTTTATACAGGATGAAATTTAAAGCCCCAAGTTTCCTTTGTTACGTCTGACGTTACAAACATGGCTATAAGCATGAATGTTTTAAAAGTTCATCTTACAAACCACTATACACACATGGGAATTACTGTAAGACCATAAACATACTTTAGTTTTAAGAGAATTATCAGTCATAAAAAAAAAATTTTACAGTACCTTGTAGCAGTTCTGTGCAGCGACTCCGATTTCCTCTGGGAGGTTCTCCCGGACGTAGGAAAGGTAGCACTGAGGACATCCTACCACAACCTCTGTCAACGCATGAATTAAATCAGTTACTAAGCTACAACATGACAATCGACTAACCTAGGTAGCCCCCCAAGCAGATCAACCTTAACCCTTAGGTTCAAGCAGATGGTTCACACCAAATTCCTGCTTACTTTGGTAATCTTCAAATATGTGCACATTTCGAGGATGCTATGATGAAAATGCAAGATTAGGAAGAGACAAATGAGTGGGTTCCCAGACAATGAAGTTAGTGAAACCACAAAACTTGGTCAAGTAGTCCATAACTATTAAGAGGAAATCTGGAATGACAGAAGTTACAAGTTCTGACACCAAGGTCTTTCAAGGAAGAGTCAGACGAGGGAATTCATTTAGCATGCCTAAATAACATCCAAAACTTCAAAAAATCCCCAAAACTGTCATTTGCCCAGAGAAGTTCCCCTATAGATGTTGGCATATGAAAATTGTATTAAGTTACATATATGATATTTGATAGTGGGCAGTAATTGGTAAACAACATTATTAGCCATATGATACCTGCCACATCCAACTTGAAAAATTGCAGAGGATCCCTTTGCAGAAAATGTGATAGGTAGATGGAACGAAAACAGGCCACTCATGAGTAAAGAGCGCATGCCAGTATTAGCTGTCAAAATCTACATACATGGAGTATATGAGTGAGGAATCAAGAGGGAATGTAATTAAGTAACCAAGTTATTAAACTGTCATTAAGGAACATGTATGTTTATCATTTTGACACTTAATACTGACAGACAAGGAAGAACTGGAACTCTGTCACCATCAGGAGGAATTAGCCAACTTGAACAGCATACCATGCATGTTATTCTTTGAAGCCAAAAATCTTATATGTGGGTTAGAAGTTAGAGACTGTAATCAGAATTCAGCAATCATAAACAAGGACAAAAATTTGACATATTTACATGAAAGAAAGACTTGGTGGCCCTTATTCTATCTATGCGGTGCTGAAAGTGCACTAATCAAAGACAACAACTCTGAAATGGATTAAAAAAAAATATTAACAGAATTAATTTTAAGGTCCCAGAAAACTATCACTGGAGAGAATATGAGAGACGGAACTCTCTTAACTCGATCTTTTAACGAAACACTTTTGAAGCAGATATGGGGTAAGTCCAAAATCTTGGACATTATATATAATTTAGAAAGGTACGCCAAGTATCTACTTTTTTTTTGTAGACCCTCTGACCCAAGGTCAAGCTCACAAATTCAAGCCTAATATCTAGGGACCTAAAGATGAAAACTAGGATATCAAGGCACTAGTGGATCGGGGGTGGGGTTGGGGGTGGGGGTGGGGGGCGCCTAGACATGAGCCACCCCCCATGAAAAAGAATGACAAAATAATAATATTGAAGATTTAGAAAACAATATAAATGAGAAATACAAAACTGGGGAAAAATAAAAATCTATCATAGAAATAAAAAATTTTTTAAAAAATCTATCATAGAAATAATAAAATTTTTAGAAAAAATAATAATTTAAAGATAATATATATATATATATATATATATATATATATATATATATATATATATATATATATATATATATATACTACATTTATGTGTATAATATGATATGAAAATTACTAGTGTATCAAGAACAAATAGGCTCTTTTGAATTGAAAAACGAACTTTCCTTAAGAATATACTGCTGGTAGAATGATTGCACAGGTGTAAAAAACTGTCTGTACCTGTTATTACAAATTAGCTTTTATTTCATTACGACTGACAATTTTCAAACATGGAGTTACATGGGGCTGGTACTTTGATATTAAAAGATGTTGGCACAAGTTCATGAGATAGGGAGATGCCATTAATGAAATATGAAACGAAAAAATGCGGGCCTATAACTCCCCCCTTTGGAAGCTACAGCCTACAAACTGCCATTCTCGATTCCTCCACTGCAGGAGAAAACTAATATCTAATTTGCGTAATAACTAAAATCCACTAAATATTCCTCAATATTTGCAAATTAATAAAACAACTTTCCTCAGAGCAAAGTTGCTTCGATCTACGAATTTCGTTAACCGGAAAAAACAAGTGAAATGAAATATAAAAAAAAAAAATATATGTTATAGGCTACATAGACGAGATGAATGATTAAAATTAATGAATAATTTTCGCAGAATGCATTTTCCGTAAAATAATGACTTGTCATTTACATTTCCGGACAAAAATGGGCAAAGACTAAGTTAAATTACGAAATCATTCACCTTCTAATATCGACAAAAAATGCCCCACCTAGCAACGTAACCTACTGAAGCAACGGAGCTGGGTAACTTAAAACTATAAAATGATCGATCAACTGAGACTGTCTGTGTATGTCTATGCCTCGACCATAACTATACAACTAAAATTATCGACGCAACTTAATAAGATCGAATACTGTCGACAGAACATGGAGCCGTACCTCCTCACTTCCAATAAAAACCATTATAAAATTATTATCTCACCAGTGTCAGGATTCAAGGGGCCCTTCTTCAGGAAGGAGATGATCCCGTCGATGGAGCCTTTGGTCCCGTTCATCTTCCAGTTGCCGCCGACGAAGAATTTCCTGGAGAAGACATTTTCGTCGAGTTTAAATCTTCACCAAACTACAATGACAGCTCGCGACGTCGTCTGCAGCAGCCCTCCTCGACTGTCTTGCAGTGTTACCAAACCTTCTTAGACATCGATTTATGTCTTAGGGTTCTCAAGACATGCCGTACATGAGAAATTTTAGAGGCTTAACGTATGAATTATTTATTTTTAACAATATTAAATACAGTGCGTGTAAATAACACGATACATGCAAAAATAAAGTTACGAAAAGTGTAGTGTATAGATATTTCGTAAAGATGTTCGTTTATCCAGCGGAATACGAGAAACTTAGAGTTTAACTCACTAGAATGTAGATTAAATGTAAAATGTCAATATAAACTGGAAATTTTGTCTAATTTCGTAACCTAAAGCTTATTTAAAATAATATCACTAACACGCCTTGCAGAATAGAGTATTAGCAAAGCATGGATCTGGGCAACACTGCACCTTATATCTATTGTGCTACTTTTGACCAGAAATATAATTTACATTGATCAAATCGGTCATCAAACTTAGCAGTTTATGGCAGTTATCCATAATCCTCATGCATTCATCAACGACTGAGGTCTCCAAATCTGTTGAGGTTTAAAATGGAAGCCTTTTAGATGGTTATTCATGATGATGCAATCAGCTGATCTAGTTTGTGGACGAAAGCCCAGCTGTGCCCTTACCTTTATGCTGATTAGTAAATGTAATAGTCGAATGATGGTTACACCTGTTATTTCTCACATTGTATGAATCGCATTACACGCCAGAGAACCTTCAATTAATCAGTCAATCAACTAAGTGTGAGATATGAAAAAACAGGTTTGCCCATACGAGACAAGAAATGGCTAAATATATACTGTATATATATATATACATAAATATATATATATATATATATATATATATATAATATATATATATATATATATATATATATATATATATATCTCTTCTTCTTCTTCTTCGCCTTTAACGTGCATTTTTTCCCATTATTATATGGGGGTAAGCACGATGCCTTCTTTGAAGGACTTTGATTTGGCGGTGGGTAGGCCGCCAGCCTCGATCGGCTGCCCTGCCTGACATCGCTTAGACCCCAGTAGCGAATGTACATATATATATATATATATATATATATATATATATATATATATATATATATATATATATATATATAATATATATTGTATGTATAGGTACAAGGGCCTTGCTAAAAGGCTTGAAAGAGATGAAATAGTAGACAAAAAGCAGTTTCCACTTCAGGGAACTATGAATTCTATATAAGAATATCAGGTTCTCTGGATTATGAGTTGAAATATCCCAAGTTTCATTACATTAATACTTATAAAACATTGCCATTAATTGGTCAAAAGTTTTTTTATATTACAGAATATGCACTGCAATCTTATCTATAAAGTTTAGTGTATCATTACATTAACTTGCTCTTATTTTTGTAATTTATTACTCCTGGCTAGAATTTAGAGCAAGTGCACCTCTCCCTATAGCTGTACCCTCGTCAATGACAGGAGAATATTCATTCACAATATCTATGTAGCATAACATATTGTAAAGCAAGTAGCATCTACTGTGGAATATAAAATTTAGGTCGTTTAGTGAAATGGAAACTGAGGTAAAAGGTTTAAAGTGTAACAGGAGGGAAAACCCCATAGTTGCACTATCAATAATTATTTAGGAGAGGGTGGAAAGTATGATGGAAGAGAGAAATATGAAAGGAGGTACAGTACAAAAAGGAATGAAAAAGGGGTTGTAGCTAGGGAACACTTACGATGAAAAATGGTGAAAATGATCTACCACTGCCCTAATGAACTACTAAAAGATCTACGGTTCCTAAAATCTGTATCCAAATATCATACCTTCCCAAGGGACAATACTGCTTCATAACTGTTCCAGACACCACTACACACTATATCAACCTAGGGAATTAGCACTTACCTGATAAAGGGACAATTGCATACACTAAATCTGTATCCAAATATCATACCTTCCCAAGGCAATACTCCTTCATAACTGTTCCAGACACCACTACACAATATATCACCCTAGGAATTAGCACGTACCTGATAGGGGACACTTTCATACCCAAGCACCAGCAAGAAGAAGAAAAGCTTTCCGAATCATCTCGCTATCAACAGAACAGAGAAAGATGTCAGCAACGATGACTCCTGAGCATATATTAATGACGAAGAAAAACAGTTCTATGCCCAAGTCATGTAAAGCGTTTCCTGCCCCTTGTCCCTGATTAGATAAGTAAAAAGAACATTTGTATAGCATTTAATCCCTTTTACATGTCTTAGTGATAAGATGTATAAAAAAAAGCCATATGTCAAGGGAGCCAGAGGACGTCCTATTTTCCTTCCCAATAACAATACAGCGTCAACCATAGGATCACCGCTTCCAAATCACACCAGGAGTATACAAAAACTTTGGTAATATTCCTCTTGCATACTGTTCATTAGAATCTCCACATCTGTATATTCGTACAGCATTTAGCCAAATTTAATACACAACCACAAACCTACATTTCCTTTGTTTCATGAAATTCATGACCACAACTCTGTGGTCACAACAGTAATATTAAAAAGGTGGCAGATATGTAATGTACACTTTGTGGGTTACTTACCAACTTATTTTATGCTTACTTAACCACACAACTACTTTTCCCATTTGGATATCTCATACCACACCTTGTTACAAAACATTTCTTGAAAAAGAAAAATATATAATGGTTGTGTGTATACTATAGCTTCCACTTGGAAAATATAAGAAAAAAATGTAACCATGAAGTACATTCAAAATGGAATGCAGATTTCTCACTATGGCAAACATATTTTCAGAAACAGTAGAGCACCTTAAGATGTACACTATACATTAGGAAATATAACCTTAATAAAGATTGCAAGGCCCTTGAAAGGGATTTTATGATTAAAAGCAAAGTAATTCTTATTGAATTAATTTTATTACAGGTGAATAAGTTTGTGACAGTTTTGGGGTGTTACCTTTAGATTTTATATACATATTAGTCCAAAAATAATTGTTATATTTCATTCTCATTAATATATTAAAAAGCTTTTCAACATCTACCAAGTCCACAGAAACTCAGTGTCCTTCTTGTTTCACAAATATACAAAATATTTCTCATAAAATATAGATTTACAAAGTTTCTTGCTATAAGACTAATGGAAGTCACCGGATGATTATAAACTACATACCACTCTAAAACACTGTACATATATCATTCTAGCTTTGAACACTGTATCGTACATTATGCTACCATATGGACTAAATTAAAGTACATTATGTATGCCACCATAGGAATAATATTAAAATTAAACAATCACAGGCAGTAAAAATGATTTTCACTAAATATTCAGGTTAGTTTCTTACAATGCACCAATTACAGAGCTAAAAACATTAAAATGTAAATAAAGAAAATGGCAATGTAACATAACAAAAAATTTAGCTTATTACCATATATTTAGATTTTAAAAGTAAATTGCCCTTCTATGACAAAGCAATCAGTTCCAGTGGTACTGTAAGGTCTCAATATGGTAGCAGCCACTTAGGGTGAACACATCTTACAAATCTTGCGAGCATATCTTATAAATCTTGCATGCCTCAGTTTTTCAATTAACTGAAGCTCTTCAACATTATCTAAACCTACCGATTTCAACGTACTGGTCCCCTTTATGGTGACATATGAGATATCAGTACTGCTTCTGGTATTTACAGGAGGGTGAGACTTCCTGTACTCTTGTTGACTCCATTGTTGGATTCTGTATCCCATCAAGAGAGTGAATCATTTCCTTGTTTGAATTCCTTTTCCCCTCTGTAGCGTCATGCTCCTCACGAATCTTTCAAATGGGATTCCTTGGAGAAACTCACTGTCTCTGTAAGACTAGACATCATTCTGACTATCTTCACTGACTGTGCTAAAAGATGGATAAACTGGATCATCAAAACTTGGCCCGGTTTATGTTTAATATCACTAATGACAATAGCCAAGTCGTCATTAACACTGATAAGCTCAGTAGCAGGAATGACGGCATATTATGTTTTACACTTTCTTTGTTTTGATTCAGAAGTTTTACTGTGGAGAGTAGCTTGTCTATCTCTGACAGAATTTTGACCAGCATTACCATGGCATCTCTGATTTTCATGTAAGATGTCATTCTGTTCAGAAACATCACCCTTTAGAGAGTGGGAATTACTGTTCAATAATTCAACAGATGGAAAAGCAGAGTGACACACAGGAATAGGTTCAGGAGATAGAGACACATTTCTGGTTATGCTTGGTGCTGTAGTTTCACGACTTGGCCCACGAGAGTTTCATGTACGTGCTGGTTTGAGTTGTAAATTCCAACATTATTTTTATGGTTCTGTTGTTGGCAGGAAGACGTTTTGCATTTGATAAAGGAGGAATACTCCTATCACACTTTGATTCCTGATTATCTTGTCTATCTGAATGAGGGAGAACCAGCCTTGGATGTCACGAGAACTAGTTTTTCTTCATAAAAGCAGAATCGACTTCACCTTTCTCCTTGGTTGGATACCTGCTTTTGCAGGCACTAATTTTTCTGGAATGGTTCCTCTTAAATGGCGTTCAACAAAAATCCAGATTTGGTGCAGACCCTGACAGCTTAGAGGATGACAACCCGACAGGCGTGAACGAGAACGGCGTTCACTGTCTGGGTCTGCATAAGCTCTTGTTAGTTGATTTTGCAACTCCCTGAAAGCGACATGATAATTTGTGATAAATGTGTAAAATTTCCATAACCTAAAAATGCAAATTATAAAAAAAAAAAAAAAAATAACCTGACCAAATGAATGACTATCTAAAAATGTAATACTACAATTTAATAACAATACTCAGAACAATCTAACTGAAAGGTTGTGTTTTATGTGAACAAATGCACAAGTGAATGTCTGACCAAAAAATTTTACCATACAGCAACTTAGAATTCAATTATATTATATCCGACACCCTTACTCAAGAAAAAATTCCTGTCCAGTGACAGTACAGAAATATGTAAAGTACAACATACAAGAAGCATAAGAAAGTGATATGACATAAATGTACGACAATATTACTAAACATTAGGATGGCTGAACTGTCTCTGTATCAAAGTCTTGGCATAGGGCATTTAATATTAAGCCCTTGGCAAAAGATACAAAAATAGAAGCATGGTAATATTCACTAGAATATAAAAAACATGAACCCTGGCAATAATAATTCATGTAAAATAACCACATCAATTCAAAGGAAGACTAGTACAAAATACACTGATAAAGAAATGAATGGGACAGAACACATCGTAAACAATGGTTGGGAATAACAATAGCAACTTGAAAGTGGGTTGCTGTGACACACCTGAGCCTGAAAGGTATTCCTAATCCACCTGAAACTTAAAGTGCTTTCCTCTGTCACCTTGGAAGGTCTACCCTCCAAAGTACCATGTGAAATACCTAGCAAGGCTATGTTACATCTTTTTCATACAAACACATATAACATCTGATGTAGAACAGAAAAGAATATAGAATTTAGGCCAGATGCCAGGCACTGGGGCCTATGAGGTCATTCAGTGCTGAAACAGAAATTGAGAGTAAAAGGTTTTGAAAGGTGTAACAGAGAAAACCTCCAGCTGCACTATTAAAAAATGTTAGGGGTGGAAAGTAAGAGGAAGAAAGAGAATATGAAAAATAGGTACAGTAAAAGAAATTAAAGGGGTTGCAGCTAGGGGCTTAAGGACACTGCAAAAAGAACCAAAGTAATGCCTACAGTGCACCATGAGGTGCACTGACGGTAATATCCTGTGGGGGATCTAACGAAACGATGTCTGCTTCAAGAACACTATATAAGTAAAAATATTTAGGATAAAACTCAACAATGCACTCCGTGAGTGATCTCTTGAAGACGCGTCTGACTTCTTCTCGGAGACAGTCGTTTTCCGTTTGCAGAAGCATAACAGTAGACCAATAGTCTCTGTCACTGGACGGAGTATTGGACTCCCAATCCCGAGTCGGTCTCTCGACGTGACTGTCTTCTGTCTGGCATTCCTGATTCCGATGTCTGACTGTTTGAGTGACCTGTCCACCAGCAGTAAAGTGTTTCTGTCTGCATTTACCTCAGGACTCTGAGATGTTAACTAAGGAGAACAAAATCATGAAAAGTTACAATTATTCTGCATAATGAGACTCATGATACTGCCGTACTGTATATGCATTTTATTTAAAATGTATGAATCAGAATTCTAGGGTTAAAATCCTATATGAAATTAATATTTCTTATTCTTATGAAATAAGCTAAAAGAATAGTATCTGCTCATGTTATCCATCCAACATCTACAACCACTAAAACTAAATTGTCAATTACTAACGCCTGAAAATAAAAACAATTTCACAGACCATATATAAAAACTATTTGCCATACTGCAAGGCATTGTCTGACAAAATTCTGTTCTTGTTTCATTTATGTCTTCTCTAAAGTATTGTACATATTTTACCATCACATTCCATGTATATGTTAACATTTTGTTTTTTACATATCATCAAGTACAGGTGACTCCATCAAGTTCCATTTATGAGCTCCCATAGGCTTAAACCAATGGATTTTCTCATAAGAACCATGTAAAACTGAAGATGATGAACAGCTATGTGGAAAGAGATAGAAGGAAATGGACGAAGAAACAACAGCAGAAAGCAACGTAGCTCAACAACGGTATGTCAGATATGAAAGCCAAGCTTATAAAGTTGGTTACTTTCTCTGAATGCAGAAGAGAAAGCTTTTGAAGCCTACGAAAAGAATTAACTTGAGGTAACAATGGAAGTCAATGTGCAAATGATAGGCTATACAACAGTTATTACAACTTGACTAAATTAAAATAGCTAAATGAATTATTATTCCTGTACCTTGAATAATTAAATGTATGCTAAGAAAACAAGGTCAGAATACAATCAGCTGAGCCAAACTTACTAAGCTGACTGTGCCACTGTAGATGACCTCAGATTCAGAACACCTTTACTATAGGTATAAACAGAAAAACTTTACATGATAAGTACAGTACTTACAGATCATGAAACAGCACAAACCAGGTACTATTTCAATAGCAGATAGGTAAGTAATCAGAAAAAGGTGTGCAAACTTCAACAGATTCATGGAAAAGTGTCATTTACTACCATACCAGTGAAGAAAAATTAATTTCAGAAGACTGAGAGGTTTACTCCTTGGTGCAGATGACTCATTTACTAAGCCAACTACTTTTCTTTCATATACTTGAGTTCTGTAGTATTTTTACTCTTTGGCCATGAAGCCAGGTTTTTTGCAAATTAATGGTTTGTAATTGTTTCTAGATATAGTTATCCTATGTTGCAAAGTCATACAGTACAAATAATTCTCACAGAACAGCTCACCTTTTCCTGCATGGCAATCAGACGTGTGCTCAAAGTCCTCAGCTGAAGTATGTCGTTCTCCTGCCGAGCTATAATACTTTTCTGTCTTATTATTTCTCTGCAAAAAACATGAAAAATCAAAATGACGGCTGACATTAATTTATATGAATTACGTGATGACCAAAGGAAAAACTTCTGAAATTATATACAGTAAGTTGTCATTTCATTTGACAAAACTACAATATTCTCTACTTTAAACGCCCTTTTTTTTATTTTAGTCAAAGCGACCCATTTCTCAGTCAAGTGAAAGAAATCCAAAGCACAATATACTTTATGTTAAGGAATAAAAAAAGAAATTGAGCAAGATTTATCCGTGTCTCCTCCACAAACACATATACCACATTTACATCAAGGCAAACTGACAAAGAGTAACACCTATGCATGCAGAACGACCCGGTCAAAGAAATAGGCTGGCAGAGGAGACAGTCCTGAAGTCTCGTGCACCAGAGGGTTCTTCGGCTAAAGGCTGAGGGCTTTATCATGAAGCAAACAAAAAGGCATAATGGCTGCCAAAATCAAACTGAGGTACAGTAAGAACGCCATATAATAAAAGGATTTTTGAAAATTGATGACATACCTCCCACACAATTCAAATGATTTAGGAAACCCAAAGACAGAAGAAGCCTCAACCTGGATGAAATGCTGTGAAAAGAATTGACTAGACAGTTACTCAGGTTTGCAACTGCCACTGTAAACTAGATGTATTCTACAAGGCCAATTGAAAGAGTGAAGGGAACAATACCCAAAAACATGTGTATGGACAGAGACTACGTTGGAAGTAAAAGTTTGATCACTTATCACCACTATCACTGGAACTAGTGTGCTCATGGTGTCAAAATTGATGGTAAGGTGAGAGAGGGTCTAGACAGCGTGCCCAAGACCCACAGATATTGCTTGGACCAGTGGTGAAGTCTAAACATGGAGTATACTGTCTTAGACTGTTGCTGTTACATGCATGAAAAATCTATGGATACATACAGCATTTTTTAATGTTGAAGTTATTCAAAATGACCAAACATTCACATGAAATGTAACGGATTTAACTATATACAAGAGCCTCATGGATAACATAGTATAACTAAGAATATCTATTATTGTCTTCAATGAAAATAGTCAAATCTAAGAAAATTACATGCACTATGTGTTTTATTGAAGGCATACAATACTGGCTGTCAAACTGTCTCTGGTTTAACTGTATTTATCACAGTAGTTGCATATTAAAGACAAAACAAGAACTTGGCTGCAAGTAGAGACATAAAACTTCCACCAGGCACCAAGTGTTGCATGCAGCAGACAAAAATTTTATCATCATCTTGAGACTTTTATTCTTTAGCTATATTACTGTACATCATTACAGCCTGTTTCACCTGATATTAAGTGCTAAATACGTATATGAATGACAAATAACACACTACACACTAAGATAATTTACAAAACACCAAAGCAAAACCATTATGTCTAAGTGCATATTTTTTGCAACTCAAAGAATATCCAAGATCATTGTTACCATATCAACTCTTCACTGCTAATCTGTTTTCCTTGACTATCTTTCTGCGTGGACTCCCACTGGAGGGCAAGCCTCTAGTTGTGACTCTTTCCCTCATTCACATAATGAGGTGACTGAAACAACGTGGCGACATTTGCAGGAAGATCCAGGTGTGTGTGAGACACGAAGTGACCCTATGTGTTGATTGAAAACCAGGTGAGCATCTGTTGTGTGAAGTTCAATTACACATGGATGGATTCAGTGTTGGCCCTATGATTTTGTACCTTACCAGCTCTGAAAGTTAGGCTTTGTGGCATGGTCAGGTGGGTGACTGGGTTTATGTACTTCTGTAAAGCTGGGTGCAGGAATACCTCCTGTGTTAAAGGGAGTCTCTGCCACAGAAACCGATTGTTTGCGATGGGGTTGGAAGACAGGAGAGGCTGCTGTTGCAGACTGCTGAATGTTACCAGTCCCTACAGCTCCAGTACTCCCTTGTCCTGCAATATAAGCCTCAACCACGCCAATTATGTCCATTCCTTCGCTGTCTCCTGGAGCACAAATCAAGGTATAACATGACATAAAATCCTTTTCAGTTGATGAAAATAATATTAAATATAAATGATTCCTAAAAGGATAAAATATAAGCAGAGTAGCAAATCTTTAAAGTAATATAAAATTCAATATTTAATCCCTTTCAAGCCATGGCTCTACATAAGTTCTTGCAGTCAAAGTTACAGAAGAATATTACTAGAACCTGCCATACAATTCAAAATTAACCATGTGATTATCTGATCATACAGCAGCATTAGGAAGTACGCTAGTGCATGCCATAATAGAAGGAAAATTTCATCAATAAGTTGCAAAAAGCAATATGCATTGCCAATTTACTAGATCAGCAGAAAGCATTAAAATGTTCTTGTTGGTATTCCTAGCGAGGCTCAACCTATCCTGCAAGGAGCTCTTCCGTTAGCATTCTAGGATGTAGTTCAGTCTTTTGCTAGTGAATTTGATTGTTGCTCACAAAATAAGTCTTCCTGTATGTATATGGTAAGATTTGTATTGCTGATATTTGCACAATTCCTACTTGCCTTAAGAGAGATATAGAGCAATTCTGGTGCAGGCAGAGGGATTTATATAATTTGCATATTAACTTTAATAAAATTATGTGAAATAATACTGTTACTTTCTAGAATCTTGAAGACGAACACCCACCCATGAACCTGTCAAAACAACAATCATTGTTTTAATGACTTCTACTATAATAAAACATTTTCTTTTTGGAATCTGGGCAGTTACACATTTACTACGATGGCTCTTGGAATATATATTTTTGGAATTGTTACTACTATTACTTTTAAGGTTTTTCTATAATGTTTTGCTAAATCCTGAAGAAATTAAAGAATGGCATCTCATTTTACACCTCTTGACTGAAGCTTAGCTGTCTTAGTTGGTTCAGTAACTGCAATCTGCACTTGCTCCAAATTGAAGGTGTTGCGTCATCAGAAAGCAGTTGTTTAGGTACCTTATTAAAAAAATCACTGTAACTGGGCAGTTGTAAATAATAAATAGGTGAGCTATCAACACTTTTGAATATATTATTTACTATGTACTGTATCCTGAAGAGAAAGGGATTGAGAGAAAAAGCAGTAAATCAAGCGTGGTGACAGGAAAGGATTCAAAGGAAAGATCATAAGGCTACCGTGAGATGTGTAGAGTCACTGTAATACCGCTATCAAATGCAAACAGCTGGGTCAAATTGTTCAGGATTGCAAAACGGACTTGAGTGAATTTTGATACCTGAAATGTGCAAGAAGAAGAGTGGAGGACCGACAGGGTGGAATGGCATGCCTGGAGGGGGTAAAACTCTCTTTACCTTGGTCACCTACTGGACTTTGAAGCTGGTATTATTAAGAGCGTAGTGAGAGGGATGACAACAGGATGGATGGAGAAGAAACAAGTGATTTTTTTTTAACAAACAGCAATGAAGGATGTTATCCTTATTATGATTAAGAGTCCTTGTCTATACTTTGTCTGTACGTACATGACAAAAGGCACCTCAAGTGTTCCCGTTATCCAGAACACAATCGTTACACACAGTAAATATAACCAAATGCTTACAAAATTCTGAACCAGTAGCACCAAAAGCTTATTTAATGAATACTCTAATTATAAAAAGAGTTTCTACCCAACAAGAGGCTAAAGGAATTCATTCAACTGTGAATGAACTCTGCTTGGCAACCAATCTTTCCTCAGCTGGTTTAGGTTACTAGTTAAATCTGTATACCCTGAAATCAATCTGCAGTTCTGTTGTCTTCCTGAAGAACAATACAGTGACTCATTTATATACAAGAATGCTATTAATCATTTTCTTATCTATCACAGATCTGTCTCCTTGTTCCCATGAACAGAATACCGCTAATAAAGATGGACATCATTTCTTAACTGTTCTGTCACCAGATCAAAGTCCTGCTGGCTACTATCCTGAGTGACTGCAGATATGTTCCTTTATACTTTTTGGGTGCTGACAAGAAAAAATGGAAAGAGACTTGAAAATGTCTGACCATATTAAGAGTCAGCACCAGGCAGGAAGATCACAATATGAATGAGGAATAGGTGTAGCAATGTGGCATCACAAGAAGGGATGAGGAACAGCTGGTCTGAAAACCGCAAGATGTGGAAGCAGCAGGGCAAAAACTGTAAATAGGTCCAGGTAATCATAGAGAAAAGGCATAGATGAGGCCTAGACCTGATAAGCATTCAGGCAGGAGAACACAGAAAGGAGAGTGAATATTACTGATTTCATCTTACCCCATGAAGGGAAAAGCTGACACAAGAATTTACAGCATGATATTCATTACAGTAGAAAGAATGAAGCCTGAGACAAATGATCAAACCTATGTCACAACACAAAATGAGCTGTTGGGATCCTTGCTTGGAAATCCAGCCATTTGTTGCAATAGAAACCGTAACACTCAGGATGTTTTGTATAAACTTACCTTTGCTTGCTCAAGAGCTGGTCTGGCTGCATTCCTGGCACAGCCTGCTGATTAATGTTGTTAAGTGACTCTGGCAGATCTTTCGGTTCTAGGCTGTTTCCTTGTAACCTTACTGCTGCTGCTACTGCTCTCCTCCTCTGAGCAATGATGTTTTGACCATTAACATTGTTGTACATTTTGCTGGGGTGCAAATTCCTGGGGACGACGTTTCGCTCTGAATCTGGTTAACAATTAACTCGATCGTTAGACTGTTCCAGAGTCTGGAGTTGGAAAGCCCTCTGATGCCAAGCTTGGCACTGGTCAGCAAGCGTTGATTTGATAACCTCTTTTTTCTTGAACTTCAGAAACCAGCTCACTTTCATTACAGCTTTCAACACCACTATTATTCACGTAGCACATCTTCCCAGGTGTTATTCTTGGGCACAATTTTTGTGGTGCCTTCTACTAACACTTTTTGACACCTCAACTGTTACTCTGCCTCCATCATTATCCTTTTTCTTGTTTGGCATGACAGATGCTTTACTGCACATTGTTATTTTCTTTGTCACTGACTCTTTCCAGTTCTTTCCTAACTCACAATCTCTAACATATTCTGAAGGGTTTGGAACTGTATTCTGACTGGGAGAAAATCCTGGAATTGTTTTTACCGTTAGCTCCACTATATTATTGGAATTTTGGAAAGTCAGACGATGAAGCACTACTAACCCTTTTAGACATTGCTATTCTGTTTCAAACTGCAAACCTAGTCATCTGTAAAAACAAAATATATTAAAAAAAAAACACATACATACACCAAATACTTTACAAAGGGACTCCAGGACACTTAGAAACATATTTTATTATCCATAAAAAGTCAGCAAGTACAGAACACAGCATGTGCCTTGTTGTGGCGAGGGACAAGCAGGAAATACCATGGTTGTGATGGGTTCTTTCAATGTTTATTGACTGGGACATCTGCATCGATAAGTTCTACACTCACCCCCCAATTTCTCACATTATTTTAACAGATTTTCAGTTTATCTCCTGTACTGCATCTTAGGCTATACACCCTTTTCTATTCTGTGCAGTCAATTATGTCATTTAATTTACAATATCTCTGGGTAGAACTATGGAACAGCTCATGGGGTATTACCTTGAAATTGTCTTTTTCTATAATATTTTGGTTGCTTGTCAAGAATTTACCATTATTTTTTGCGGTCGGCTGTAATTTGATAATTAACCTTGAAATGATATGTCATTGTATGCTGGCCATCCTGGGCAGCTATTAGCATGCACACGTTGTGAGAGACTTTGGTAAAGGGTGGAGTTTCCTTCACTGGGGTCAGGGGGCTCAGCCAACTAAACAACAAGGCCTACTAGGTTGGGGTTAGGTTAAATGCATTAGGTAAGCATAGTTCCTTTTATAATAGATTTCCTAGTAATCCCTTCTTTTTATCGGGTCCCCTAATGACTCATGCATGGAACCATTCCATAACAACAACATGGCAGTCCGGTCTTTTCCCCCCACCCAAAAATTCCCCAAGCATGTTGGATAGACATGGGGTTAATAATAATTGACCGACAATAAAAACACCACCTCCTTCATCAGCAACACTAAAAGTATAGGAAAATCAATTTCAAGGTAATAGTCTGTGCCAGGCTGTTCTATAGTTTATCTACCTCTGTGGGCTCTTCCTTAGAACTACCATAGCTTTCATAGTAACCAGTCCTGGAAAATATATCCAGGCTGGGGCAAGTATTCTTATCTCGAATGAATAGGAGACTACGATTTGGCCAAATTATTTCATTATTTCAGCTTACACAGGAAAAGCATGATAACTGGGGGCTACTTGAATGGATACAGGCTCCGTACTTAAACAAATCTAACCTTTTTAGAATGCTGTCCTGACCTAACATAACCTTACCTTCCTAACCTGACTTGGGTGTGGTGCCCTGACCTGGCCAGAACCCACCCCAAAGTAACATTAATTTATAGAAGTTACCAATAAGACCCCACCAGTCATTTTTACATGGAAAGAAGCCATTTTCGGTTTTTCATGCAAAAATAACTAGGAAATATTAGGGCACTAAAAGAACCTAAAATTACCAACCTAATGTAACGTAGAGGTGTTTACAGGTTACAATTTTGCCCATATTAGCTATGGAGGAGCAGTATTGCCTTGCCTTATAAGTATTAATTTGATTAATTTTTATTTATCATTTACGCATAGTGTTTATAAGGGGTTTCAAAATACTTGAGAATGAAAGCTCTTTTAAAAAATGTAGGTTACAATTTCACATCATGTATTGGCAACATAAAATAATACAGTAACATTAAACACAGGAAGCATGCATGAGTTCTGGGAGGTAGTGTTAGGCTACAGCCTGCTCCCGTCGTTCTGCAAACCCTAACGCTGCTCAACGGTATTTCTAAGCAATAGATACGGTGGGTGTTGGTGACAAATGGCAGTTTCTTATAGTATTTTGACTGCTTATTTACAATTTAATGTTATTTTTGGGATTGGCTATTTATTAACCTGTAATTAATCTAAGTCCATCCCAAGGGTTTCAAAGCAATCTTCTCGAGACAGAACACGGCTACGTCTGTTGAACAGTTCATATCCCGACACGGCAGTGCAATACCTTGGAAACTGGTTTTTCTACACTTTTAGGGCTTCTGACACTGGCGGCGCATTTGTCTGTTGTCGGCCAATTGGAATGTCCCTTCGCCATGTTTAGTACTGGCCTGGGGCAGTACCCATACATTAACAAGTTATTGCACTTGTGGTGAGACATGAACGTTGAAAGCAGACGGAAGGTACTCATCTTGTGAAGATGGTGGAAACCCCTTGTTGGATGGACTTCAGGGTTATTACAGGTTAATTACTGCCGACCCTCCAAAAAATAACATCAAATTGCTTAAATAAGCAGCAAAATACTATTAAGCTGACCCATTTCTCCTAAATACCTACCGTGTATCTATTACTGAATCTACCCTCCAGCTTTATGGTCTGATCCATAGCTGATATTTAGTGGCCTTTGTAAGTCTATCTGTAAACCTGGCATGGGCCTTAACTAATGCCCTTCGAAGTAGCCTAGGTGAGCAACAGGTGCACGGGCAATGTAGCCTAAGCGCTAGGTTTCTCGTGGTAAGCATCTGCTAAACGCGTGCTGTCTGATTACTGTTAAAATAGCAATCGTTTAGCTTAACGTAATAGTAACACGAGAAGACCTTGGCCATAAGCTAATACTAAATAGGTTAAGCCTATACCAGCACCAGACTGAGAGTTACACAGACCATATCTCTTCTCCACGAGCTACAAACATATTTCCAGCACTTACGAGGCTTTCCAAATGATGTAACAGCAGCTATTCTACTTCAGCAACGATGAGAAACACTCTATAAAATAGGTTTGAAAAGAAGACCTTAAATCGTCCACTGTACCGCCAAAACGTAAAAAACAAACCAATACACTTTGCCAAACAAAGTGCCGATTTCCTGGAGATGACTTTACTCTCGAATTTCATAGGAAAGAAATTGCTTAACAACGCTATTATTACATATGTTTGATTAATTAATAATTTTTATATATATTTTAATTTAAGGTTTTTACCTCCTCAAATCAATATTCTAGTGGATTTAATCATGCTTAATAAATGGATACAAACGAACACTGGATTTAATGAAGTGCAGTACATGATGCATAACAATGTGGCAAGGAATGATGATTCATTTTTTTGCCTTTGTGTAATGCCAGGATTTCAGTACGTGGCCTACAAATACAATATAAATACAGTATTGGCAACAACAAAGACAATACTTAGTGCTTTAATAATATGGTAGCCTTTAGTGAAAATTGCAGGAATGAATGGCGAAAAGAGAGATGGGTTAGGAAATGTTTAAATATTACCATTCCATACTTTATTATGACAACTGAAAAGATTGTGTTTCAGAGGATAAAAGACCTATGACATAGCATCATCTGACATAAAAATAAAAGATGTAGAATGCAATGGCATGCTGAGGAACAACTTTTTTAAATGAAAACGTTGTAGAACGTTGGTTTTAACAGTTTCGACAAATCAGTCGGATTCATTATAGATCCCTCTCTAATTTTATAGTAACGAACAAAGGAATGTAATGGTGAAATCAACGCATGAATGCGTTCTTGCCATTATTACAGTTCAAACTTTATTACACAAACATTACACACACACACACACACACACATATATATATATATATATATATATATATATATATATATATATATATATATATATATATATTTAATATCATAAAAGAAAAATTGAACACAATTAGCACCATAAAAAGAGCATTACAAAACTCTCAAACCCCACTAGACTCCAGATTTTGCACCTACCATTGGCCCTCACCAATGGAAACACGAAAAACACACAAGCACACACACACAGCAGAAAAATAACGAACAAACACACACACACACACATTTTGCACGGACCTTTTTAGAAAATAGCCACGAAGACAAAGAAATTGAAGCTTAAGATTTGGAAAAGTAATATTTAGGCTCATTATTCATTAGAAATCATCTAACGGTCATTTTAACATTTTTAATCCCAATTACTGTATCTATTAATAAAAGGCGTATTCGTTTATATACATGAGTATTATGGATGACTAATTACCAAGTGAATGTTTAAAAAAAATTTAGAGTTCGTACTCCTCAGAAATCGTCGACAGAACGTTGCAATACTTTTTGTTTACATCTTAACCTCCCAATGGGAGAGGGCATGGACATGACGTCATGGCAAAATCAGCCAATAAAGAGCGCGCGGTGTCGCAACGTAAGCGAATCGGAATCGATATCAGTCAGTCGAAGAGTTATTGGCATCAGCCTTCAGCCATTTTTGCCCTCATCTCCAACCCGCAGACCTCTCACAAAGGTACGAGTAATCAAATTTAGGGTTAATTTCACCCTCCAATTCCGCAGTATCAATCATCTCTTTAGCAATTTGTGACACCTGAGTCTGTTACACTGCATGGGAAGTGATTTATGGCCTCGAGACGATTGGATCCTGTCTAAAAAGTGAGTAAACAGATCGTCGGCAGTGACACTGCCAAACCTCTTTCCCAAAATGGCCCAGTTCCTTCGCGAATCTGTTGACCGAAGTGGACGAGCTGGCCATGCGCGGAAGAATGAGGCGTTGAAAATAGCTTTCATTTCCTATTCCATGACGATTTAGACTGTAGCCTGAGCGGTCGCGGCAGCTGTATGTTTTTGGATGATTCAATGTTGGCTGTAGATTCTAGCAGTAATGTCCTCCTGGGCGATCCTCTTTTCAATTTGTCTGATCCAAATGAAATGCACTTTCTGCAGCCACCCAATTTTGGTTCCAACCTGAGACTCTCCCAGTTTCCCTTCAGCGGACCTCGACGACCGAACCAGCCCAGCGACTTAGCAAGAAGCCAGGCGGGAAAGGAAGGAAGTCACAGAAGAACTTGACCCCCAAAATTCACAGGCGACGTAAGCAAAGCCACCCCTGATTGGACCGCCCATCTTACGTCGCAAGTAACAAATCTGAAGGTGGGCGTTCGGGCACTGTATGCGGATCGTAGTCAACACCAGCGCCAGTTCGCCGGTGAAATGTCGCCCCAGCAATATTGCGAACCCTTCTCATAACTTGGTGAAAATCCCAAAAGGGTAGCCCAAGTTAGCTTGAGCGATCAAGTGAAGCGTATATCTTGACGGAAGAAATGGCGGCTGCAAGCTGAGCAGTTAAGCGCGACCCAGGGCTGAGCCCCATGCCTTACAATCGGCAGCAGAGAGCTCTGGTGGTGTTTGTGAAACCTCTGAGCACGTCTGGTCGGAGGATGCATAGCCTGCAAGATCGCCTGTTTGGTGAAACCCTTGCTGTTTGACAGTTCACCCGTTTTGGTCTTTGCGATCTGGCGCCCATCCGATGTAACCGTCCGTTGCGTCAGAGTTGGGGATGGCATGGAAAGACTTACGAGCTGGAACCCTTGAGTGATCAAATGGAGCGTTGCTGGAAAAAATGCCTTGAACGCCAAGAAAAACAGGGGAAATGAAAAGGCTACGTAACTGAACTGGAGCATGCGAGTGTTGGATGTCAGTCGAGAAAGGGACCAGCTGGCTGGTGAAAATGAGAGTCTCAGGGGCCAATGTCCGGGCTTGAAGAACAAGTGAAAACATCTTGTAATCTGCTCGAATCAGTGGCCGTTGGCACGTTAATTGGTAAATTATGGCGAGTGTTGTCCTTGGTGGAAGCGCCCACGGTGAAGGCGGCGATAAAATTATATCTAGTGGTATGTGTCTGCATGTAGATGGTCAAGGCGACCATTGGGTAATGTGCTTATTGTGCCAAAAAGCTGGAAAAAGCTAAAGTTATAGTTAGGTAACCCAGACAATGGAAGCTGAATTAATTGTTATTAATGTCTGTCTGAAAAAGGATGTTTTACTTTGGCCATGTGGCCTTGACCCCATTTTTAAGTGCGCTGAGGGTAGCGTATGTTGAAGCAAAGTCTGTCATACGATTTTTGTTTTGGGTAGGCTCAGTGGTAGCCAAATGAAATGTTGGATATTTTTATGGTTAGTACAGCAACCTTAACTGTGAGGGCATACTTATAAATATTATCAAAAGTCAAATTATATGCTAATGTAGGGATGACAGTTGTAAATGAAAAATCTTTTGGTCATGTCTCAGCATAATCCAATTTAGGCCACAATGGTTTAGAGGATAAGTAAAGCATAATTCTGTGTTTTATCAAAGTATCATCACTAGTTTGTTAACCACGACATACTGCAAAGTGTGGTTCAGTATTTAACATTTAAGGCCTTTTCTGTTTCCATAAATCCACTGGCGTGAAATAAGTGTGATGAAAATAGGGTTATAGGGTCTTTAGCAACATAATGGAAATCAATGGGCAAACCTGTAAATAGGCTGTGACTTGTATAACTGCTAATGTTAATCAGCACTTTATACAAATACATATATATGAGGCAAGGGGTAGAAATGTTTTGAATGGTGACTTGTAAGCGTATGTTCACGCTTTCCTCTTTTTCTCCCCAGCCAGCGGAGGTAACCACAAGCACAGGCGGCACCTGACTGCAGCAAGGTGGGATGGGTTTCCCTGATCCAGAAACTGGACAGGGTCCCATCCCAACCACCGTTTTAAGCCTCCTGCTACCTGTCTCCCTCCCTCTGTGGTAAGCATTTGTGTTTCACTGTTCATTTCCTTTGCAGGTGTGAGAGCTGATTGCAGTAGCCCAATTCATTGCCTACTTCATTAGTCATGTTTCTTATTTTATATACATACTATATACTTTGGAATGTATGGTACTGAAACCAAAATCATTAGAAGTTTTGTCAGTTGAAGAGAACCCTTTTTCATTTCTTGAAAATTTGTAGTTTAGCATAAATTTGTTAAATTTTTAGTGAACTTTTCAAAAGTCAGTTCAAGTTCAGAGACATGAAAGTTTGTACTTCAAGTAAATTGGCAATTTATAGTTGGCTGTTTCTCGAACAATTTATTGGAAAGGGTTTTTAATTTACAGCTACTTCGCTGCCCGCAGTTCCTGATCTCAGCTAAAGTTAAGTATCATAGGTGAGTCCTCTATTTAGCCATGCAAGTGACTTTTAAATAGTTTATATATTTACTGAATTTTGCTAGTAAAAATAATGAAGCTTAGTTATACTATGTCACAGTTATCATTGTAACATATACCAGTCTAGTCAGTGTGAATTTTTTTTTAAATAATTTGAATTTGATTTGCTGAAATTTGATCTCCCTTTTATCTCCTGACAGTGGCTAGTACGCTGTTCATCATGTTCTCTGGTAAATGTAAAATAATTTTTTTTTTTTTTTAAACATCTTGGTTGTGTTACTTAAGTATTCTTTGTTTTTATCAGTTGAGTCAGGTTTCTAAGGCTGCAGAACTGCTAATATTGATTTTTAAAGTCCAAGTTTTACCCGTAAAGGTTACTACAGTAGCCTATATAGAGTTTAGAAGGAGATTCCATAGATTTTGAGTATGGTACCTTACTGGCACAGTTGAATATGGATCTTTGTCACGGTGTTGTGTACATTTTCATGTAACTGTAAGCGTTTGTTTCTTTGCTACAGTATACTGTACTGTACATCTGACTGCAACTTGTTTAATGTTATGTTACCTTCAGAGAGTAAAACATTCATACATTGATGAAACCAGCAGTGAAATGTGTAATAACAAGATAGGATATTAGTGCGTATGTGTTTACTGGTTTTAAAAGTTACAAGTCTGCAGTGTTTATCTCTCTAAGAAAATTATTTTAGAAAGGCAGTCTGTAAGAGAGGCCTGTAAAAACGTACTAGGTGCATGAGAAATTGTTGACGTGCACCCTCAATATTCACCTGTTAGAATTTGCATTTTGTAACTTATGTTTAAATCCCATGGTAACTCAAGGAATTCTTGAAGACAAGATATTGTGTGCAATTTGAAATTCATTTATTTTCAGCAGAAAATTTGAGACTTTATTATGTTCATAACCTAATAAGTGTAGGTATTGTTTTCTTCTAGAAACAGAAATTATGTAAAATTGAAATGTGCATTGCTGTATAAACTTTTCAAAGGACTTAAATTTAATTTGATACTTCAGGTGTTTATCCCATTGATATCATATTTCCTGAGATAAATATATATATATATATATATATATATATATATATATATATATATATATATATATATATATATATATATATATTATATACATTTGGGTTTTGTTGAACCAAAATTGTCAGGTCCTTAATTTCTGTTCTTAAATGCTATTAGTTTCTCATATTTCAAGGTGGGACCTTCCTTTATATAGTATTTAAAGGTGTTCTTTGTACATTATATTTTTTTTCTGGTGAAACTCCGGGAAAGCATTTCCAGTCATTTTTAGTAGTAAATGTTGGCATTTATTTATGAAAACCCTTGCATTTATTATGAATTTGTCAAAACCCATGGTATGTCCACAAGGTGGGAATGTAAAGGTATGTATATAAGTGCCATATGTTTAAAGTAAAAGGTATACTCTATTGTCAGGTAGTTGAAGATAAGGTGTTAGCAGTTCTGTGGCAGTTAGGTGAAAACTACTACAGTACTTGAACTGTAGTTGTAATATCCATTTCAGGAGATAAAGCAACCCAGAAAGTTGTTGACATGGCTAAGTGGTGCTCCACCCAGTTTGGGTATTCTCCTTCTATGTACAGTTTCCAGTAATGAATTAGATTGTAAACCTTGAACATTTTTTTATCAAAGATATATATTAGATATTAGTGTATATATGTATATTTATATATTGTATAATAAATTTTACAAAAGGTTGGGTGCTGTTATTTTTACCCTTTTAAAAACTGTACTGTAATTTTTATTCTACAATGTAATCATTGTATGATGGCCTCATTGGTTTTTGTGGTATAATTAGTTAAGTAAATATTGGAAAGAGCATAGCAGGGACTGCAGGCCAAACTTTTCGACGAATTGTAAGTCCATATTGAATATGAATGGTTACTTAACCAGGTGCTCTGACTTTCTACAGAAAATTACACAGGTGTCAACATTTGTCTTGCTAAACAACAAAGTGTTAGGCTTGGACCTACATTAAATATTTGATATTTTATGGAAATTGCCAAGAACCCATTGTAGAATTAGGGTTAAATACCTATTGAATTTACCTGTAATATGCTTGTAATGACATTATTAAAAAAATGGTTTTGAGTTTAGTAATATATTTGTGGGTTTAAGGTGGTTGGCTTTTTCTTTGTTTTTCGTACCTGTGACAACAATTAAATGTGCATTAAGGACCTCATGTTTTAGTGTATGGGTTTGGTTATGTGATAGTTTCTTTTATGCATTCTTGTGTGATTACAAAATTCAGTCTTTAAAGTAAAATTTTTGTACAGTAAAAAAGCCAGTAGATAGATGATGTGTTTAATGACTGTTTCAGTCTTCAAGTGAGCAATTGTATAGGTTTTAAATTTGTAAGAAAATATGGTCAGTGAGTGCAAAGGAATAGTAGAGCAAATGTAAGCCAAAGAAGCTGTGAAAGTGTTACACTGTAAGGTGAAGTTGGACCTGCATGAAAGGAAGGACTGAAGGATTAAGCCGACATCATGGTGTGCAGACTGTATCGTCTATGGCTGCATGATTGGCCGTCAGGATGAGGTTTCTCTTCATTTGGGTCCAAGATTATCCATGAAAGCAAACTAGGACCTCCACCCAAAACAGCAGTGATGAAGACTTATCTTTTGTTGACTGGAAGGGTTTCTAAATTTCGGAGGACCAGGTTACAAAAGGAGATTGCTGCATAGCATGATTGGCGTGAGGGATTACGGAAAGGCAAGCTTTTGCTCTTTTAACCACTTGGGGCAATGCTATGATTACCAATCAGGAAGCTGTAGAGATATTTTGAGATCATAAAGAAAGCATTGTGGTGAAGGTTACAGCAATAATAGTGTTTAGAACAAGGATGAGACGAGCCTCTTCTGGAAGATGTTTAAACAGGATGTTCAACACCTGGAAAGATTGGATTGGATCTAGACTCAAGGCTGCTTATGACTGCAGCACCCTTGTGTTGCCTTCCAACACCAAAGGGATCGTTTGAATATCCAAGACACTGAAGGTATGTAGGGTGTATAAATGAGAACCTTTGTATATTGTACTCTGGTTAAATTAATAGGTAATGACAAGCTACCATCCAAGGCTGTGCAGTCAATTTACTCTACAGTAGTTAAGGAGCGATGTCCTGGACAGAAATTCAGAACCATTTTCCCTCCAAGGTTAATGTTTCCTGTTAACCTAATTCTGCCTAGGACGAATGAGAACTGAGAGTTGTTCTAGCCTCATGATACCAACTGTGTCATACAGCCTTTCGACCAAGGTATCTTCTGTACCTCAAGGGTTACCATAAGCAGTGGAGAATGGTGAAACTCCAGAGGAACCGTACTGTAAAGGATGCAGTTGACTTATTCATTAGTGCTTGGAATGAGCAGCAACTGTCTGTTGAATGGCATAAAGTAAAGTGTAGCCTGAAAGCATGTGATTATGATTTTACAAGCTTCTCTGCTGCCAAGAGCATCTGGAGCATTGTCAGGCTGTCATATGAGGACGTGGATGATGTTGCCAAGCTGCTTGATGGCTTTGGAGGCTGAAATTTCCAAGGTGATAGGTATCAAAGGTCTGTCGTGTGCAGTAACTTCATGAAGTTTATTGATCCTGACAGCTCCAGGTAGGGCACTACAATTTATGTGATCCACATGAGCCTACAGCTTTGTGAAGAGATACAGGAGAAGAATGAACGTGCTTTTATGGGACATTGCTTTCTTTAAAGCAATTTGTACCGTCCTTCACATACCTACTGTAGCCTTTCGATGTTGCCGTAAAGAACCTCCCCATGTTCATTGATGTTTAGGAGAGCTGCTTGTTCCCCTCTCCACCCTGTTTGTGTCACCCTTGGACAGTCCTCTTCTCATCATTGGAGTTGATAGCTTGTAAGTGTCAATAAACAGCATCTTTGAAATAAAGTGTTGCGTGCTGTAAGAGATGGTGTCTCAAAGAGGTACTCCATATTGCAAAATATGCAATAAGAGATTTTTGCTGCTCAAGGGGATTCTTTGAAGAATTAAAACATTGTTGCTGCAGCATGAATGAAGGGGAGATGCTTAGCTGGACTACCAGTGGATAAAAAAATGTCCTATTAGTAAAGAGGACAAAGAAGTGCGTTGGGATTAGGTACACAAGGCCTATACTACTCAGTGCACCAGAAGCATGGGTACTGATAAGGAATATGGAGGAGATTTTGACAAGGTGTGGAGAGGGGATGAGGAGCCGTTGGTCAGAAAAGCAGCAGTAGGACATAGGCAGAGTACTGGACAATAAAGAAGGGAAATGCTGACTTGGAAGATTTACGATGATGGTGATCTGCAGTATTGAGGGAGGGAGGAAAAAAAGTTTAGTGTACCTTAGTTTTACCTGACCATTGAGCTGATTAACAGCTCTCCTAGGGCTGAGTTGGAGGTAATGGTCAAGAATGAAGGTGAGCACAGAATGTTGTTTTTTATCCTTTTGTAATTCTTTCCTATTAATAGATTTGTTATTCTGTGTGATAGAGGGCTAGTCAGGTGTATTTAGGGCCCTAGAATCATTGATGTAGACCAATGAGGTGGGTGCGTTAGTTTGATTTGGAGCATAATTTCTTATATGATAAATGTTGATTTGCAGTATTTTACATTGTGCTTGATCCTGATTAAATGCAAACCAACCTTACAGGCAGAACTGCCAATACTTTTCAGTTCAATGATCTCAAACAATAACGTTTTTGAAAAATGTACTTTTCACTGGATCCAAGGTGGTTAGGGTTGTGAGTTACCTTCTATAACAGTGCTCAAGAAAATGAAAAAGAAATGTGTTGTGAGTATTCTTGTGACTTCCGAACAATTGCACTGTGATTTTGAAGTCTGTAACCATAACTCAAATGTTTTGAACATCTTTTCCAAGCATAGTGCTACTGTGATGGAACTTTCAAGCTAAGGTGTGCCAAGCAGGATCCTGTTCATCTAGTTCAGAATATGAACAACATAAACACTCAGATGATGACAGCAATACCAGTCTCGAGTACAATACTGAGTTGGAAGATTAGATATAACAAGGGGGTACGAGTGGCAAGTCATGGCTAGCACAAGGGCTATGAAGCAAGCTGATGTTTGCTTTTTAACAAAATTGCAAGAAGCTGCAGTTGTTGATCATTGTGCTCCCAGTGTATTCCACAAGAACATAAAGCAAGAGATTCATGATAATGGTTAAAAACTGTCCTGAACATGGTCGAGATGGACTTGTCTGGAAGAGGATGGCTAACAAGACTGTTGCTTGGGAAACAAACTTCCTGTGGGTACAGGGCTACTTACTAATTGTTGGATTGCCCTTGCATTGCTGCTTACACTGAAGGAAGTAGCCAAGAGTAAACTTTTGAGCATTTGCAAGTTCAGCTCAAAGGTACAAATGACGACTACCATAAACCTTATTCACGTGGTTTCCTCTGTTTCACCGGCCCTTTAGTGTATTGGTACACCCGACTAAATAACTTTTTAAATAACTTTGAGATCATGCTCTGGGTCATACTTTGGTAAGAACCACCTCTGTCACAATATTGCAGTACAGTATTGCTTTTGCCTTGTTACTCCACCTTCCCCAGTCGGCCTTTGGATCAAGTGATCAGATCGATATTCAAGCCATACTATTGGTGGCATGCAGTGAAGAGGTTTGTCCAGCTTATCAGCATTAACTGCAACAGGACTGTCATAAAGCATTGGAGGAGCTTTATCGTAAAGGATGTAATGGCCTCTTGTTGATGAATGGGATTAGGTCTAGTTTAAAACACAATTGGAAGAGAATGTGATAAGATTTAATACAAGACTTTATGTGCTTTGCCTTCCCTGAGAACACTTGTAAGCGTGTGAGGTTTTTACATGAGGACAAAGAGGTTGTAGTCAAGCTGTCTCGAGTTACTTGAGCCTCTGACCATCAAGGAGTTGAGCAAGTGCATGCAGAGGATGAGAGATTTCTGAAGAAAAGGCAAAAGCTCCCAAGGTGTAAGACATCAAGTGTCTTCAGGCCATCTATAATCATTTTGAGGATGATATTAATTTCATAAGGGAGTAAGTGCTGAAACTTTGTGGGCTTCCACTACTGCACCTGCACTACTTGCAGTTCTACAGTTACACGTGGAAATATTGGAGAAAAAGAAACGTGCCTAGAAGACTACTTCGTCATTCTCGAAACCTGTCACTATTCGCCATCATCCTTGTTGTTATTGCCTCTTCTCTTCAGCCTTCATCATTGGAGCACAGATCCTTTCCTTGTCCATTGTACAGAGGAACTGCCTTTCTGATATTTCCCCTCCCTCTTGTTGTAATTATAGCTGATAGTTTGTGATATTGGTGTTGAATAGCCTCATTTTACACAATCGATTAGGAGTTGACAACTACACCTGGATTTGACAAAGATTATAGTGAGACATAAATGTTATTGTTTTTAAAAATTTGTCTTTTGTTTTTGTTAAATTGACGTTATTCCATTTTATTTGTGACCAAAATATGCGGATACAGGGTTTGGAAAATTCCTCTGGTTTATGCATACCAGAGATTTCCCCTTATGCTTGGACATGGAGGAATGCAGTCCAATTGCTTGTGCACGATAGTACTTGGTCTAATTGTGTGCACAAGGCCAACTATGTTTTATTTGATATCCGGCTTTAGTGACTGAAAAACATGAGATAGATATTACTAAACAATTTAACAGTAATGGGTATCCTCCAGAGTACCTTCAAGCCCATTTTGTAATAATATAATGACACCTGTCAGTGGAACTCTTAAATTTTAAGACACTTGTTCACAAACTAGTTACAGTTTAAGAAAAAATTATGTAATGTTATTCTTATTTTATTTACAATAAGTACAAATTCACTTATATTTATATATATACACAGATTCAGCACAAGCCAGTGAAGCCACTCGACTCGTCCTGTGACTAGATCTAATCAGCTGATAATTCTGACGTTCAGTTATAAACACACATAATCTTCGATGCAAGACTATTTTGTAAAAGTTTTCAGGAAACACTCTCATAGGCTATAAACATCCATGTCAAACAAATTAAAATATGCAAAAATAAAAGTATACAAGACATCACAAGAGTTCGGAAATAATTTGGTTCGCAATTTCAGCGTCTCATTTTAAAAACTAATACAACTTGGTGATCGTGGTGAGGGGAACGAATGTTTTCCGAATGACGCACAAAGAAAACTTCTGTCAAGCCTCTGCTAAGATATAACACATCAAACAGGGCTACCAAGCATGTGAAGGGATACATAGCATAGTACTTTAGTTAAGACTGTAGTTTGCATGCACTAAGTTATCCATTATATGTGTTTACCTGCATGTTTATACTGCTGATTCTTAAAAGGGAATAAAACATTTGCTTATACTTATGTCATTGACCAGGTTGATAAGCACCTTCTTGTTATGCATTAAAATTTCATTTGACTTTTACGCCTTGACACTTCAGTATAAAAGTGACTAATATAGAGCTTATAGTAATGATAAATTAAGTAGAGTTATAGTAAATGTCTTTACATTACAGATTTGCTTTCGCAACTCATGTGGATTATCCAATACAAAACATGAAATTTCCTCCTCGTGTCTGTGTAAGTACCAGCCACTGAAGTTACAGCAGCAAGCTCGAGAGAAGGACTCTATATACCTTTCAAGAATCAGTTATAGCCAAAGGTATACAGTACTTCTGAGATTTTGTTAGTATCCACATTTAGAAAAGAGGACATTTTTTCTTCATCATTATTTCTAGAATGATTGATTTACTTCCTCTGTATGAAAGAATGATGGCCCATTGTACATTGTGCAGAATTTATAGTATAATTAAACGTAAATGAATGCATGTCAAATAGGAAACTGTCTTTGAGCAAGGTCCTCAAGTTTCCATGTACAACTTCCAAATGCACCTATGGAAACTGCTGTGCTTTAAATGAGCAGCTTAAGAAACTCCAGGTGGTGGCTCACACCTCTCAGACAGAGTGCTAATAACACGCTGGAATTTTGCGTGGCGTTCTTCGCTGTCGACAGTAGCACCTTTGCTCCCCCACAAGAACTTGAGATGAAACTCGCTTCGGAACATGTCAAGAGTGAGGTCGTCTAGAATATTGGAATCTGAGAGAATGTGATCTGCATTCCGGCGATACAGAGGTAAATTTTGCGTTATGGCCCTTGCTTCTTGAAGATGGGTGAAGAGCATCTGCAAACCATAATCCGCAGCTGTACTCTCCCACTGCAATATTGATGATGCCTGCAAGACGTGAAATGTATATTTTGCATTTAGCCGGGAAAAATCTCATATGCCTTACATTAATATCAAAGTAACCATAAAGCTAATTTTTCTTCTTATACCAGTTAAATTATGCATTTTCTGAAAGCTAAAATAAGGAAGGAGCACACATATATATATATATAAATACTCAAATACAGTACAAACAGCCTAATTATCTACACTATTGAATATAAACAACTGACAACTTGTCTGCTGCTAAAATGCCCTGTTTAAATCCAGGAAATACCTTGAAATTAGGAGAAAGAGAAAGGAACCTGGACAAATAATTGCATCACTACACGTACCCATTATTCTCATGCACAAGAAAAACTAAGTGACCCAATCCTTGTTCCTGACAACTGCATTGCATTTTAATGAAAAATCTTCCAAAGGCAATTTCTGTTACTGCAATTCTTGAGTGAAGATATCAGGAAAATCTACATTGCTGCTCTAAAATGAGCAGAGAAGAATACCCTGAGAGCAGAAACTTTTCTGCTACCAGGCTGGTAAAAAACTTGAGTTTCGAGAGGTAACTGGCAGCTTTTATCTGAAAAGCCACTCTCAAGGAAAGTAGACTAAGTTTGCAAATGTGAAGATTGGGGATTTTTAGAATTCCAGTGTAACTTTCTAACATGAGGCTGATGGACAGGATTGGGTACAGCAGTAGTTACCTGGTTATAGTCTGCAGAATGGAAAGAACTACAGCATGATGTGTAAGGGACCATCCTGAAGTAACAAGAGTTACTCTAAGACTTAGAAAGCCATCACCTTCCCCGACAATCTTAAAAGAATTGCTTGTGGAAAGATGCAAGAATAAAACATCCCAAGGGTGAAATACAGTATAGCATCTATCTTCCCAGTTGCTTATTCTGGAAAAGAAGACAATAGCTTGGTAATCTCTCGGTGAATGAAAGTTCACACAAGGTGGGAGGAGATTCCATAATGTGGAGAAACCCAAAGGATACCACCTAGAAGTCCCTATTAAGGAGCCCACAAACTGTCTTGGTAACAAGAATAAGACAAAATGAGTATGGTAAGTGTCAAGTCCGAATGAGCAGCCTCATACTCTATGTGTAGCTTCTGTTCATAAACTATGTAAAATATTCAATCTAAGTACGAGAAAAATTCACCCAACCAGTTATAGTTAATTTTTATAAAATCTGAAATGGGTGATTGGACAGCAGTCCTGCCGTCATTATGAAGGTCTTTCTGCAAGGGATGGTCAACATTAGTCTCTTTGGAGCCTAGTACTTTTATTTTTGTGAGAAGCCATTTAACAAGACCAATAGATTGCCCAAATTTTTATGAATGAATTACGGTAGCCCATGGCAACAAACTGGAAGGGACAGTTTTCCATGCAAAATGAGATTCTTTGAAGAGACTGCCATTTCTTGACCAATGGATGCTCCTTCACTAAGGAAACCCTGGTGATCACTTTGAACTTGTTTTGACTCCTGGGAAAGGATGAACCTTGAGAAGAGACTATCAAGGTGTAAATAGATGGAATCTTTTGCTGTGAATTCTCAGGTTGAAGCACTGTTCCACATTTTATTTAATGTCTCATACTTAACTCTGCTTATCTTTTGAAGGATTTCCTTGCAGCACCTCCCTGAAGTAGCTCGTTAAGATTCTACTGTAGAAGATCTTAGTACTACTGCATATCCTAAACAATGAAAACTTACATGTTTGTGCATTGAGTAGATGTCATCTAAGTTTCTCTCACACAAAAGCATGAATGGGAGAAGATGTGGGATGGTTGTATTAGGAGCCTGAGGGTTGGTGCACTCATTCATAGCCTTCAGTGTTGACCGCAGTTTTGACTCGAAATTAAATGCGGAGTCGGTGTACTTCTGCCTTACTGTGTGCCACGTGTTAGTCAGACGCTGAATCTGTAATACAGAGGACTCGATTCAGATTTTAAGTTCCTAGTGGATTTCTGATGAAGACTGAGACATCTGGCAATATTTCAATAGTCAAATTTATATCTGAAAATTAATTTCATTTCAAATATTACATTACCTCAGGCATGCACAGGCCAAGCATCAGACCAGTGAAACCATATAAGTTGCCCATTGCAGTTTTTGTGTCGATAGCCATCTGTATCCAGCGATGGATAATTTCTGCTCGCTCATTTAGATCTGGGCTCATGAGGATTGTCACTGCCACAAGTAACTTTAAACACTCCGTTCTGAAACCAAAGAATTATAATTAATAAAACACTCCTGAATCAGTCTAACGTTTCTCTAAAGCAATCTTAAAAATTTAGGTTTTCCTCTCAAAATTTTTCCATCACTGTTCATTGGACAGGGTATGAAACTCCTTTCCTTCTGAAGTGAATAAATTATAAACCTTCACTTATATATGGTATTATATCCCCCAAAACACATTTATGGCATGTACGATAGGTTCAACTCCACAGGAATGGCATTTGGTGACCAAAATAGGTCAACACACTAACATGATGGACCACAGATTTTAGACAACTATCATCAGTTCTTTAGCCTGAGGTTATTTCCGAAGGGTGCATATGATTCTTCACAAATGGAGACCTCTCGAGTAGCTCTTGTAGGACAATGAAAATTAATCTGAAGGTACTACCTTAAAAAGGTATGGCATGGAACAGACTTGTTTCTTTGTGGACAAAATGCCTCATATAAGTCAATCACTGTTAAAAACAGAAAGTAAACACTAATACAACTGATGTCAAGCTGTTGAGGTCCCCAGATCTTTGAATTATCTGGGCACATGACCCTCAGGATTTTCTCTGCATCACTGTCAGTCACAGCTTTACTGTTATACATTATAAGCAGCTGGAAAATCCTCTGAAGCACAAGTGTGGTGTGTTAAGAGACCACTGTAAACAAGATTCCAATATACTGCCCCTGGAACCTTACCTTTCAATTAGGTCTGTCCTCAACTGAGCCCCATGGGGAAGAGTGACTAGTTCGATACCAGATGTAACGCCAAGACCCAAGTCACATTCACCAGTTCCATTCAGCAATTCAAGATCAGCCCTTGTTAGGTGAGCTGCTAAAACTCTGGAAAAAAAAACAGGATGTTTTCCGCATGAAACGTACAGCAAGTTTCAGTTACCAAATGAGCAGCAAGATTGTCATTTACTTTGCTGTTTTCTGTCAGTGTAATTTACCAACAGAAAATGTGTGTGGGATTAATAACTTAACAGGTTTTTGGAAAGAATTTATATAAAAATTTAATTTTTTATCAAACTGGCTTGTGGCTGATTATAGAATGCATTCATAGCATCTACAGATGTATCAAACTACTTTTCTAACAGGTTCTCCTAGTTAATTGGATTGTTAATTTACCATGTATGAAATATATAGTTTTCTAATTTATTGTTAGGAAAATTAAAAATGAAAAAATTTAATGGTTCTTACTCTAAGCCACAAGGATTTTCATTGAAAGTTTGCACACTTTTATTGGAAACCACAAAACTAAAATGCAATGCTGTAAGACTCGAGATAACTGGACGAGGTTAAAAAGAATAACGAATAGGTTCATCCTACCTTGAGCCACTCTCTAAAAGGGTATTCTTAACACCGTTCAGTGCTGTACCATCGAGTGGTTTGTTTTCAATAGAACTAAGGAGAAGGGTGCTAAAATTTTCAAGGTCAAATGCAGTTTGTGCATTCATTTCAGGCATTGTGAACAATACTGGTTCTTTCGTCAACCACGGAATCCTCTTCTAGATGTACACTACCACTGTCACCAAAAGATGCTTGACTGTCACGACTGTAAAGGAGAAAATTTTCTATACTAACTGAATTCAGAAAATGGTACAGCAACAAATAAATGATAAAACATTATCCAAATACTGTACTTCATAATCTTAGTACATAAAATAATCCTGCAATATAGTAAATAGGAATGATTCTAATTTGATCAACAGAAATTTTAACCAACACAATATTGTAAATCAATGGAAAATTATTAAATATAACACTAAATAATACTCGATGCTGTAAAGTATAAGTGAAATTCTTACTTTCTAGTGTCACTTGCAGAAGTCTGTACAGAATCCCCAGAGCCGTTCCCAGAATCGGATCCAGAAGGCTGATACATTTCAGACAAACGGGAGTGCCTTGGGTTTGATGCTGTATCTGCAGTGAGTGTCCCACTATCAATACTTTTGCCATTGTTTTCCAAGTCTCCACTTTCTGTGGGAGTAACAAGATCTTCGACGAACTGCTTTTTGCATTCTTTTTTGTCATCTTCTTCTGTTTCTTCAATTTCAGCGTAAATTCTCTCTGATATGGCTGATGGGGGTATGTTGGCCTGAGGCAGTTTTTTCGGTTTCACTTTAAAGGATGGTACCCTTGAGGGCTTTGGTGGAGGGGCCTGTGGTACTACATCATCATCAATGGACTTATCTGTAGGAGTGAGATCTACTCTCAAGCCAACATTGGGATCAGAAGGCATGTTTGCAAAATGCTCTGTAGCTACAGAAAAAGATTTTGTAGTCATCTTTCTTGGGAGCGACTGCGAAGTGAATTTGTTTTGTTCTACCACTGGACGTGGGCCTATGACACCATCGTTGCTGCAACTTCGTTCTTCATCCCTCAAGGCACCTGAAAAGATTTTGCATTTTTTTAAACTGCTGACACAGGATACATTTCACTTGATGCCTGACCTTCAACCTTGCCATAACCCACTCAGTATTACATGGTAATTCTTTCATAGTTTCAACAGATGGTAAGTATTTGACACCTAGAAATGTGATTTGGTAGTCTCAGACTAATTTTCAAGAATTTAAAACTAACCTGTACCACCCTCAGAGATTTCATCAGAAGGCCTGGAGGTACTGTTGTTCCTGGTTTTGATGGGCAAAATGGGAGCAGTATCTCTTCGCATTCTAGGGGGAGAGTGTGCTGGACTCCTCACTATTGTACACCCAACACCTATGGGTCCACTGTAGGAATGCTGGTGACGTAACGTGCCTCCGGATATTCTGTCAAAAAGTACATTTTTAATATATAACAGAATACAGAATTTAGGCCAAGTGCTGGGACCTATAAGGTCATTCAGTGCTGAACTGGAAATTGAAAGTATAAAGGTTTGAAAGGTGTAACAGGAAGAAAACCTCGCAGTTGCACTGTGAATCAATTGTTAGAAAGGGTGGAGAATGAAAGAGGTTACAGCTAGGGGCTGAAGGGGCACTGCAAAAAATTTTATGTAATACCTACAGCGCACCAAATGAGGTGCACCAACAGCACTAACCCCTCCAAGATTTAATATAACTGATACTATGCAGCAATATTTAAACAAAACAAAGGCGTCAAAGAGATGATTAATGTAATTCCACAAAAGAGACAGCTCCTGAGGAAAATGATTCTGCATAGCGTATCCTCATAAACGGAAGCATAGCATACTATGCATGGGATAAATATGAAAAAGTAACTGACATACATGATAGCAGTGAAGCACAATGTGGTTGTGTCATGTGCTGGAAGAGGAAGAAATTACTAGAATGGCTCCCACAGCCGGCATAGTTTCAATTTTTGTACGTGCTTATGATGCTGCAAGAGAAGAAAGGGGATATGGTTGCATTTTGGGAGATTTTACTTTCACTGAGTTTATAGTGAAATTAAGGTTGTTTCAAAATGCTGATTTCATCTCGCACACATAAAATACTGTTGCTGGGTTTTAATAGCTGGAACCACCTACAGGATCTATGATCCTTTTTTTTTTTTTTTAGAAATTTCTCAAGAACTGGTTGGATCGGGCATGTAAAAGTTTAAGAGTCATATATTTACTTGTTACATTGGCCATCAACAGGTTTTACGTCCTCTCTCTCTCTCTCTCTCTCTCTCTCTCTCTCTCTCTCTCTCTCTCTCTCTCTCTCTCTCTCCACACTTACAGAAAATATTCACAAATCCACTTTTTTTACCCCATACATTCTAATATGTAAGCAATCACAAAAGGAAATTATTAATGATGGCCTGGAAGTTAAATATTAATGAAACACAATAATTATGATACTGCCTTTTAAAAGTCCGTGTTCAACTAGCAAGTAATGAAAAATGGTAGAGGCAAGTATTTGCTCATTACGAAAGTACAGTACTCAAGTTCAATCATTTTCACCCTAAACCACAAACCGATCATTTTAACTTGTAATATCTTCCAAAAATGATCGGTAAAAACCACAATTTGGTCATTATAAACTGCAATCTCTTCCAAATATAACGTGTCCTGCTACCTCTTCTAAACCTTACCTTGGCACTGAACTGAATATAGAATTTAGGCCCAAGGCCAAGCACTGGGACCAATGAGGTCTTTCAGCGCTGAAACTGAAATTGACAGTAAAAGTTTGAAAGGTGTAACAGGAGGAAAACCGCAGTTGCAGTTGCACTATGAATCGGTTGCTAGGAGAGGGTTGAGGAAAGTAAGATGGAAGGAAGAGAATATGAAAGGAGGTACAGTAGCCCCCTTGGGGAAAACCTTACCTTGGTGTCGGTTCAGACGACCTGTTGATGGGCCGCGTCAGCGTGCCATGGGAGAACGTGTGGGCTGTCTGAAGGGCGTACTTCGATGCGTAAAAGCTGAGAGGAGCCGTTCGATTGACTGGGGTCGATATTCGGGCACCGGAGGAAATCGTGATGGGTCTCTTGCCTCCCACGTAAGCCCTGACCAGGTCTGGGATGGTGTCGTAGGCATCATCTTCCAGCTGATACTGAATCCTCTCGTACACTGTGTTGGGCTGAACCACCGTCTGCAATGACCGACCAAATTAGTTTTTTTTTTTTCGAAAGTTTGGTCATAAATGCATCAGCAGTAGTATAAAGTCAGTGACCCACCAACTGGTTATTATTATTATTTTTTTATTAATATTATTATTATTTTTATTATTATTATTCAGATGAATCCTATTCACATGGAACAAGCTCACCACAAGGGCCAATGACTTGAAATTCAAGCTTCCATAGAATATGATGTTCATTTGTTATTATTATTATTATTATTATTATTATTATTATTATTATTATTATTATTATTATTATCATTATTCAGACGATGAACCCTATTCATATGGCCACTGACTTGAAATTCAAACTTCCCAAGAACATGATGTTCATTACAAAGAAGTAACAGAAGGTAATGGGAAATACAGAAAGAAGAGATCACTTATTAAAAAAAGAAAAAATAAATTAACAAATTACTGTTATTGCCTTCAGTACTTGGCGCTTTCATTTGATACATGAGAACTGGCACTCGCAACAATTATGGTCACCCACACTGGATGTATATGCTTTCTTTCTCTGAATAATTCGAAGCTAAAATTATGAGGAAAAGAAAGAAAATCTTGATAATGTTTCATGAAGCGTTCCTTCAGTCATACATATTTTTATATGTAATTGCACACCTTGAAGCACCATAAAGTTACATATTTGATTGCACTGAATACTGTATAGGTTGTTTGAAAACGAGACGACCTCTCTCTCTCTCTCTCTCTCTCTCTCTCTCTCTCTCTCTCTCTCTCTCTCTCTCTCTCTCCAATACTCATATAAGATTAATTTGCATAAAGCAGCCATCCTTTTAACATGGCATACTTCCTAATTATTATTATTATTATTATTATTATTATTACTTTTGTCCTGGGACACTTAGCCAAATATTCCAAGACGAACTTAATGAAATAAAAAAAAATTGCAACATAATACGCGAAGGAATAAAAATACCGAAAAAGAATAAAAAGGAAACATAATACTAGCAGGAATAAAAATACCAAAAAGAATGAAAAGAATTCTTGAAAAGTAATTTGGCTTCTAAACTCGGCAAAATAAAACCAGGGTTCAGTTTTTGAACCTGGAGGGGAATGAGGCCCAGACCTGTTCTCCTTGAAAGTTGAGGTCGAACTCGAAGCCACACGGCGTAAGATAAAAGCAGAGCCTAGGGGGACACTCCTTTCGACAAGTCCCCGTAGGGGAGGTGGCGGTGGGGGTGGGGTGGTTAGTGTCATCAGCGCACCTTACGTGCATTACTTTAGGTTCTTCGTAGCATCCCTTAGGCCCCTGGCAGCTGAACCACTTTCATTCCTTTTTACTGTACCTCTGTTCATATTCTCTTTCTTCCAACTTACGTTCCTCAACCCTCCCCTAACAATTATTTCAGAGTTTAACTGCAAAGGGTTCTTCTGTTACGCCTTTCACAAACCTTCCCTTACTGTCAATTTCTCTTTCCGCGCTGAATGACCTCCTAGATCCCAGCTCACATTAGACATATCCTTATTGCTAGTATAATATATATATATATATATATATATATATATATATATATATATATATATATATATATATATATATATATATATGTATATACATACAGTATATATATGACCACTCAAGCAATAAGGAGTTGTCTAATGTGTCTACACCCAATGCCGTATCTGACAGGAGTATCGCGGTCTGGGGACATTAATCACTCGGATAAGCCATTAACGACAGACTCTTGAGGTAATAAATCTGTTTAAAGCTAAAATTAAAGAAATTAAAAGTAAAAGGATTCACGTTTCTATTCGCAAGAAGATGATGATGACCTTGCAAGTCAAGAAACGATAAATAAACAAATTTTAAAATTATTATTATTATTATTATTATTATTATTATTATTATTCAGAACATGAGAAGCCCATTCATATGGAACAAGCCCACAGGGGACACTGACGTGAATTCAACCCACCAAAGAATATTCTGGTTCTCATCTGAAAGAAGCAACAGAACACAAAAGAAAATACAGAAAAAAGAGATCAACTATTAGAGGTGAAACAAAAAATCACATGAGAATAAATAAATAAATAATAATAATAATTATAAACAGCTCCAGAGAAGAAAACTGACAAAACTGGGCATTCTACCTTCTGTATGACGAAATGAAGAGTCTGCGCAGACCAGTGGCAAGTCAGCACATAGTCGCCCGGCTGAGAGATGCAGTCCCTGGTAAAAAAAAAAAAAAAGTCAAGTTTTTGTTGGTGCATTCCTGGTTTGCAATCGGCCCTCGGGGGATGGAATAACTCTCGGGGCTAAGAGGAGGGGTTTTTGTGGGGGGAGGGCGCTGTAAATCATTGTCAAGCTGATGCAAATACCCCCAGACGCCTAGAGAAATTGGTTCCATAAAAACGCGGATATGGCGCAGACGCCAAAGCTCGGTCTAGCTAAAGCAGAGTTTCCCAAACTTATTCAGGCTGGCGCCCCCTTGGCTTCCAGATGGATTCCTAGCGCCCCCCTCCCGCTGATACACACACGCGAGTATTATTATTTTTTTTGGGGGGGGGGACGGTTTGCTTCAAATTGAAAACAACAATATTAAACTCGAAGATGTATTTCACAAACAATACTTAATTTAGTAAACTTGGTCTTCACAATTACTGTTAATGGGATGGGTGTGCTTGGCGCAGGGATATCGGTTTCTCCACATCAGGCTGGAACTCACTAAGAAGTCGTAGATCCCCACGTTCGGTAATTTTAAGTCTGTTTTTTTTTTTTTTTTTTTTTTTTTTTGCTTTTAATTGCTTAAAATTAAATGCTCTTAATGCCACCCTGTCGCCCCCCAACCACCCCCTTTTGCCTCACCGCCCCCAGGGGGGCGGTACCGCCCACTTTGGGAACCACTGAGCTAAAGCTTGCTCAGTTTTTCAGAAGTCTGGAACGCTGGCGAAGAGATGCGTGGTAAGTTTGAGTTCTGACCACAAACAACTACTTCATTCATGATTATCTACAGTGCTATGAATCTAGTTATTTTCAAATGAGAAATCTCTCAAACTTTAAGCTTACATTTCAATTTAGTTCCGACTTCAAACAGCTATTTCGCTATTAATTATCTACAGTACAAGGAATCTAGTCATTTTAAAAATGAGGAATCTCTCAGAAAACTTTGTCTCTACAATGCATTTTGCACAAAACCTCTTATTTTCTTCATTCTTCTACGTGGAGTGATGGTCTAAAACATTATTAACCAGCGTGAGTTCGAGAAACAGCACTAAAACTCCCCTTCATAGAGAAACAACACCAAAACTTGCATCCATCAACAGTTCCCCAAACCTATGAAAGAAACAGCGCTAAAACTTCCACATTACCTGATGAGGAACTCTCCCTCTTTGATGACGACCTCTTCGGCGCGAACTCTGGGAATGGTGCCGTGGTACCAGGCGTGAGAACGGAGGTCCCCGGCGTCCAGACTCAATTCCCATTCCAGAAGTTTCTTGAGCTCGCCGGCCTCGGCGTTGACCTCGCCGGTGTCCGCGTCCAGTTCGAAAGACTGGAACGAAAAGACGCATGTCAATATATGCAGCCGTTACAAAGGCAAGTCCTGCCTGCTTACTACTACTAGTAATTTCGAATTTTCGATTGTGTTTAGGTATAAATACGAATGGTATATATATATATATATATATATATATATATATATATATATATATATATATATATATATATATATATATATATATATAATATATATAATATATATATATATTATATATATATATATAATATATATATATATATATATATATATATATATATATATATATATATATATATATATATATATATATATATATATATAATATATATATATATATATATATATATATATATATATATATATATATATATATATATATATATATATATATATATATATATATATATATATATATATATATATATATATATATATATATATATATATATATATATATATATATATATATATATATATATATGAATGTCTACAGATTGGATTTATATGGCTAAATTGCGAATCACAAAACTGATTTTGCACAGTAAAGTTAAAAAACCTACAAGTTTCAAGTCCCTGATTAAAAATGATAAATCATGATAGGTTTCCGGGGTCAAAATATCTATAGAATTAAATAGAATATAGAATTCAGGCCAGAGACCAAGCGCTGAGACCTATGATGAGGTCAGTCAGCGCTGAAACGGAAACTGAGAGGAAAAAGGTCTGAAAGGCGTAACTGGAGTAGAACCTCAAAGCAGTTGCACTGTGTAGCAATTGTTAGGAGAAGGTTGGGGAAAGTAAGATGGAAGAAAGACAATGTGAGTGGAGGTACAGTAAAAGGTAATGAAAGGTGTAGCAGCTGCGACGCCGAAGGGACGCTGCTAAGAACATTAAGTAATGCCTACACTGTAGGCATTAGCCCCCCTACGGGTATCAAAATATCAAACACAAGGCGATTTCCACAGTCGAATTTCAAGCCCCACGATTAGATTATCTATAATACATTTTATATATCTCGTGAATATCAGACGCAGCCATGCCCAGGACAAATGATTTTCCTAGTTTCTAAAGTCCCATAAGGGTGGTCTTCTGAATAGGGCCCTCCTTGGCGTAAGCCAGTTTTAACCTGAATCCAACCTAACCCAGACCTTTCTGAAGACGGCCCCTAGCTGCGGCCACTTTCATTCCTTTTGCTATACCTCTGTTCATATTCTCGTCCTTCCATCGTATTTTCTTCAATCCTCTCCTGACAATTATTTCATGGTGCAACCGCGTGGTTTTCCTCCTGTTACATCTTTCAAACCTTTATACTCTGTGCTTCCCTTTCAGCGCTGAATGAACTCCTAGGTCCCAGCGTTTGGACTTTGGCCTAAATTTTATATTCCATCCCATTCATACTTTTTACCCTAGTTTATCAGATGCAGAAGAATTAATATCATTATACCAGAACAGAATGTATGTCATCTGCTCGAAGGAAACTACAGAATACAAAGCAAAGCTATTTAGCATCAAGCTTTCAATACAAAGTTACTGTACTTCAGTGCTGCTGTAACACTGAGGGACGGTGACTTCGAAATGCAGAAGTTCAACTACACTGAGTTTGGTTTTACTAGAGAGAACTTCAGTTCAAAGACACCCACTGTCTTCGAACAGGGTATGTAAGTCTTGCTTGCTTGTTGACGCGCAAGCAAGCATTTATTTATTTTTTTTTTTTTTTTGCTTTTTACTACCAATGCCAACGGCGTCAAATAACTCCTTGTGATGCCCCCGTGACTTGTTTGATTAGCAAACCAGAGAGCCCTTAGGAAGTGCTTTCTGATGATGACACCAGTTGTATTTGTTAGTTTAAAATCAAGTTACCCCATTTTTTTTTTTTTATCTTTTTAAGACCCGAGAGTGATATGTGTTATAGGAATTTTGGGAAAGTTCTGGCAGTGTTAAAAATGATTCAAAATGGACCAATTATTTCTCTCTCTCTCTCTCTCTCTCTCTCTCTCTCTCTCTCTCTCTCTCTCTCTCTCTCTCTCTCTCTCTCTCTCTCTCTCTCACATATATATATATAAATATATATATATATATATATTACTAACAGGGTCTCATTCAAACTGGATGGTTTCTAGTGGAGATATTCATTCAGAAAAAGATACCATCCAGTTCGCATAAGATCTTGTTAGTAATTCTACTAATGCACAGAACAATTGTGTATGTGATAAAGTTTATATATATATATATATATATATATATATATATATATATATATATATATATATATATATATATATATATATATATATATATATATATACACACACACATATACATATATGTATATATTGTATATATTCAGGGCCCCTCCTTCCAAAGCACTCATCCTTTCTTAAACACATCACACTTCAACCATTTCCAAGTCGAAAACCCAAAAGGAATTGAACCCAGACTCTAAAATACAAAAGAAATTAACTCGGCTCGCCGGTCCAATAATAACTGTGCCTTCAATGTACCAATTCTCTCTGGACGCGAATAGAATTTCACGGGCTGACCACATCAAATGACACGACCACCGGTTCAGAGGAGAGGAGACGATCGTCGCGAAGAATTGCATTTCCAATTACTTAGCCGAGTTCGGCAGGTGTAACAGGAGGACGGAGATATAGAGGTCACGAGATAATTGAAACCAGCTCGTGACGTGTATACACCTGCGGTCGGCAATTTCTTTCCAAGTACTTTCCATTCCATTTAGAACTGAGGAATCAGATTCACATTTCTCTCGCTCTCTCTCTTCTATTTCTAAATAAGTTCAATTAAGATCATTCTATATTTACTGCGTATCGGGATTTCCTATTCTTTAATTAATTTAATTTATTTTTTTCTCTTCGATACGTGATCTCTTTAATAATAATAATAATAATAATAATGAATATAAACAAAAGGAAAAACGATGCATCCTCGGTACTGCTTTCGCAAGCAACACGGAGGCAGGAGGTTACACTGCTTCGAGAAGAATCACCCAAGAAATAAAACTGCCGAATTAAACTGCCAGCGCAACAGTTTCAGGAAATTGTAACAGTTAGCTCCATTCCCACCACAGCAATAAAAAAAAAAAAATAAAATAAAAAATAAAACGTACAAGTCATTAAAGTTGATCCCAACCAGATTTTCACCAGACTTACACAAATACACGCGTTTTGTTTGTTTGCCTACATGTCTGTGCGGTCGGAGACGGGTTTTATTCTTCTTTTGATGGGATGTTTTCAGTCTACAGTCTGTGCACATACTGCGATGGCAAGAATATGAAAAACTATTATTACTATAGGCAGAACTACTCTTGCTTCAAGAATGTGACTGCAGAGATGTCACCTTTGTATCCAGTCGTATTAACAGTTTTCTCTCTCTCTCTCTCTCTCTCTCTCTCTCTCTCTCTCTCTCTCTCTCTCTCTCTCTCTCTCTCTCTCTCTCTATATATATATATATATATATATATATATATATATATATATATATATATATATATATTAACTTTATCACATACACAATTGTTCTGTGCATTAGTAGAATTACTAAAAGGACCTCATTCAAACGGATACTTGATAATGAGGACTGTTTGTCCAAGAAAGCTTGTAGTTTTTCTGAATAAATACTCCATTAGATACCATCCAGTTTGAATGAGGTCCTCTTAGTAATATATATATATATATATATATATATATATATATATATATATATATATATATATATATATATATACTGTATATATGTATGTATATAAACCCCGTGTATATCCTGATTTTGGAGCCTGTGCTCTGAAACAGGAGAGAGAGGCTGCCTTTTGTCGGGCAACAGACCTGAAGGTCGACCGCATGAATAAGATCCTAAAAAAAAAAATAAATAAAAAAAAGAGGATGAGGAAAGCAGGGAAGTATAAAATTCTTGATGATAAAAACTTCACTTAAGTCACAATCTTTTTTTTTTTTTTAAATTATGTAAATAATGTTTTTTTAAATGCTCAATTCGGTCTCACCTGTCAAAAGTGGACAATCTTTCAATTCAGGTATGTGGTCGTTGCATTTCTCAAAATCACAGTTTTAGTTTTCTGTAAAAGAAAACTATTGTGCCGACTTTGTCTGTCCGTCCGCACTTTTTTCTGTCCGCCCTCAGATCTTCAAAACTACCCAGGCTAGAGGGCTGCAAATTGGCATGTTGATCATCCACCCTCCAATCATTACATATACCAAATTGCAGCCCTCTAGCCTCAGTAGATTTTATTTTATCTAAGGTTAAAGTTAGCCATGCTCGTGCTTCTGGCAACGACATAAGCCACCACCGGCCCGTAGTTAAACTTTCATGGGCCGTGGCTCATACAGCATTATACCGAGACCACGGAAAGATAGATCTATTTTCGGTGGCCTTGATTATGCGATGTACAGAAAACTAGATTGCACCGAAGAAACTCTAGCACATTTTTTACTCGTTTTCGTAACGTGTGTAAATAATGATTTTTTATCGTAAATATAAATATGGTCTCACCTTTCAAAAGTGGACTATCTTTCGATACAGATATGTGGCCGTTCCATTTCTCAAAATCTTTTTGGCAAGAATTTTTTGTTTCTCCTTCTAATTCTCTCAAGTATTTGAAGGGGATACTTCTGCCATTTCACTCGACCTGATCCCCTAAAGTTACCATTAAAATCTGGAGAGTCATAATGTTTCTCTCATAAAGATGGGGTTAACTTGACACAATACTAGTTTTTTACAGCCATTGCCAGGAGACAAGTTTAATCATTCTCTCTCTCTCTCTCTCTCTCTCTCTCTCTCTCTCTCTCTCTCTCTCTCTCTCTCTTTCTAATGGAAGGTACGCGAGAACGTCTTTCTTTTTTTATTCCCGCAAAGAAATTTTCTTTGTACCAGAGAGAGAGAGAGAGAGAGAGAGAGAGAGAGAGAGTTGGGGGGGAGGGCGCTCCTACTGCCTTTCTTCTCACCGTACCCAAACTTAAAAAAAGCCGTCATGGACAGCAAGAGCCCGTGCTGGCATAAGGCCAGCTCAAATCTAAACTAACCAATCGGAGACGTGAACTCACTGTATTCCCTACTTACCATTTTGCCAATTGTGTTGGGACTCAGAATAGCTGCTTCCCTCTTCCTGGCATTTCTTCTATTTGCTCTGAGGAAAGAGAAAAATATTTCATTAGTTTCTATTGGCTTTGAGATAGCAGAAAAAATTGCATTTCTTCTATTTGCTCTGACGAAACTGAAAAATATTTAATTTCTATTGGCTTTGAGAAAGCAGAAAAAATTGCATTTTTTCTATTTGCTCTGACGAAACTGAAAAATATTTAATTTCTATTGGCTTTGAGAAAGCAGAAAAAATTGCATTTTTTCTATTTGCTCTGACGAAACTGAAAAATATTTAATTTCTATTGGCTTTGAGAAAGCAGAAAAAATTGCATTTTTTCTATTTGCTCTGGGTAAGCAGAAAAATATTTAATTAATTCCTATTGGCTTTGAGAAAGCAGAAAATATCGCATTAATTTCTATTTGCTCTGGGGAAACAGAAAAACATTTCATTAATTCCTATTGTCTTTGAGAAAGCACAAAAAACTGCAATAATTTCTATTGGCTCGGAGGAAACAGAAAAATATTTAACTAACTCCTATTGCCTTTGAGAAAGCAGAAAAAACTGCAGTAATTTCCACTGGCTCTGAGGAAAGAGAAAAATATTTAATTAATTCCTATTGGTTTTGAGAAAGCAGACAATTTTTTTTATTAATTTCTTTTGGTTTTGAGGTAACAGAAAATTTTGTATTAATTCCTATTTCCACTGGGGAAAGAGAAAACTATTGATTTTCATTTCCTCTGTGGAATCAGAAAGAAGTTTGCATTAATTTAAAATGTGTTGAATTTATGTCAACAACACCCCTTAAATTGCTATTTTTTTTTATCATGTTTTAGTCAGACTGAGGAGGATCGAGAAGGTTCTCGACAGCTCTCGTTTGTACACATTTAATATATATAATATATATATATATATATATATATATATATATATATATATATATATATATATATATATATATATATATATATATATATATATATATTTACATTTACATCACTGTGGATTTCTTCACCATTCTAGCGACACGTCCTAATATGAACTGAACTGAACTGAACTGAGTATAGAATTTACGACAAAGGCCAAGCACTGGGACCTACGAGGTCATTCAACGTCGAAACGGAAATTCACAGTAAAAGGTTTGAAAGGCGTAACAGGAGGGAAACCTCAAAGCAGTTGCACTATGAATCAACTGTTAGGAGAGGGTGGAAAGTAAGATGGAAGAAAGAGAATATGAAAGGTGGTACAGTAAAAGGAATGAAAGAGGTTGCAGCTATGGGCCTAAGGAAGGCACGCTGGAAAGAACCTTTAGTAATGCCTACAGTGCACCGCATGAGGTGCACTGACGGCACTACCCGCCTACGGGGACGTCCCGTTATGAGATTTTTATGAACAACAACAATCATACTAATCAATTAAGACAGGGAAACAACGAAGCAGATGGAAAATGACAGAAAAAACAACTTTGCCAAGGTCAGATCTCTCTCAACAACAGAGAGAGAGAGAGAGAGAGAGAGAGAGAGAGAGAGAGAGAGAGAGAGAGAGAGAGAGAGAGAGAGAGAGAGACTGACGGACGTTGATCAAATGGTATGCCAAGGGTGTGTGTGTAATCAAACTCTTGCTCTAAAATTCAATCCTATACATTAGTGAACTTTATCCCGCAGGATATGTGCGAGAGAGGAGGTTTGCAGTGTTTTTATTTTTTTTTATTCGGTTAACACCTACATAAACAGATCGCGTGAACTCTGAACCGAGGTTAGCAATCAATTTGGGGAGGAAAAACACTTCCCTTCTATGTGAAGTGTTTTTTTTTTTTTTTTAGTACTAGATTACTCTCATGGCTTAGTCAGTACCCTAAATATTTCACCGGCTGTTAAAGAAAATATTGATTGATTGATTGGAGGTAATTTGGCATCGCTGAGTGGCTCAATCATTAACTTAGTATGCAAAGTGTTATAGTAATTGCATGCAGGGGATTTCAGTTATGGAGAAGCAGCTACGATTCTTTTCTTTTAAGATCATTTATATAATTCATTATGCTAAAATACAGGAAAAGGGGGGTGGGTAGAGGGGTAGGGATGTCATATCCTGGTCCACCCTGACTACGCCCACGATTACTTGTAAAAATAAAGACAAGATTTAGATGGTTTAAAAATAATTTTTTTGGGTAATTTTATCACTGATTCTTCTTACATCCTAAGTGTCTTTTCATTCAAAGTTCCCCTTAGCCAAGCATTTCATGCCCTGAGGTAGCCCAGGCCCGAAAAAAACGCGAAATGGGTGATGCAATGCAAAATGCAAAAATGAATTGGTGTGTTACAAGGCTAAAATCTCCAACTTTTGAAAATATCTCGCACATAGGCCTACGTACCAAGATCTCTCTACAAGGAAGCAAGAGTTCGCCATTTCTCAAGCGGCCCCTTCTCCATCAAAGTTGCAATCCTATCCTCTCCCAAAATTTTATAACTTAATTGTACGGCATGGTCAAAATATCATTTGCAAATACAATTTATAGTCATGGTCAAAATACAATTTACAAATACCATTTACACAACACTGCTATACAAAGTTAAAGTATGTTTTACCCAAACCTTTTACGCGACTCAATAGCAAGCCCAGTCAAATTAACGACTACGTAAACACGTAAAACAGCAATATGTCAGAAACACTACGCCAAATGCACAATTTTAAGACTTAAGATATAATTACAAACTAGCTACCATAACCCAGCATAGTAACCTATCTATGTTTAGACCTAAAAGGTGATAATACACAGTATTGCCAACAAGTACGTAAGACATAACGAAGGCTGGTGTATTCACTTTCGACAAAAATTCTCCATGAGACTCTCTCTCTCTCTCTCTCTCTCTCTCTCTCTCTCTCTCTCTCTCTCTCTCTCCATTTCAACTGTAATATTAACTTGACTAAAATACATCAACAACACAGGCACGTAACCAGACCATTTGGAAGAGAGATCGTAAAAGGTACAAGCAGTAGATTACATGGCAACAGTGCAAGCGGGTGCTAACACTGCTACGAGTGACTGCAGAGATGCCAATTTGCAATTTGGATGGGCTTAAAATTCTTTAAGTTGGCCCCACCCAATGGGTTCTAGACCGCCGCCCTGTTCCTAAACCCACACTCAAATGCATAGAGAGACACAGACTTACAAACAGAAACCTGCAACAGCCCACACACATTTACATACGTACTCAAAAGATAAAAACAAAAAAAATAAAATTGTCGCAATCAAACCGCCATTGGTCTGGTGCCGATGCAAATTTTTATAAAGTGCTCTTCGTGAAACTGTCAAATGCTGAGGAGGAATATCATCAAAGTACCATGAAGACCGGTGGGGCGGGGGGGAGAATTATGGAAAATAGCAAAGAAAAGGGCAGGCCCCCTGGTGTTTTGCGGCTATCATAGGCTTATTAGCTTTTTGAGTTACCAATGTGGATTTCAAGGCGAATTTTATAGGCCTAAGACTGGAAAAAAAATGGCTGGTACCACCTTCTGTGAAATTACAGAGAATGTCGTACTTTCAGCGAGTAATTCGGTGCAAAAGTTTTGAAAAAGTTAAAAAATACTTGGAGATATTAATAATCACCACTTAAATGATAAATTTTAGTTCTATCACCTTCAAAGTACAATAATTCAACTGGATATTTCAGTGATGAATATTTTCAGTCATTACTCGTCAAGTGCTTCTGCAGTATACTTTGACGCTTACTAATCTCTGTGAGAACTTTCTGTGTGTGAGAGAGAGAGAGAGAGAGAGAGAGAGAGAGAGAGAGAGAGAGAGAGAGAGAGAGAGAGAGGAAAACCAGTCCCAAATCTCAATTAGCAACCGAGGAAGAAGAAGAAGGCGCGTAGGTTGTAAACAAACCTCGACTGGGAGGTCCTACCGAAGACACTCTTTTGCTGTAGTCTCGTAAAGAATACGTGGTCAAGGATGCAACAAGGACGATGTGGGAGACAGCGGCATATGGGATACACACAGGGATACAAGGATTCGCGTCCATTTTAGCTTAGTATCCCGCTCCCCAATCCTTACCCGCCAATCCTATCGGTAGGATCATTACGACAGTCGATGAGAAGGGGGAGAGAGTAGGCTTATCTAAGCGGACCTACACTTGATAGCTACCGAAACCAGTTCTCTTATCTCCTGTTTTTATATGTCGTCTTAAGAAGTCATTACTACTTTCACAGGGAAAAGCTGCATGAAAAAAAACTTGAGATCTCTTGAGAGAAACATAAAAACTTGAGATCTCTTGAGAAAAACAACTGGTTTCACCAAGAGTCTTTAAAATAATTCGAGTCCACGAATTCGCTAATGAATAAAACCCTCTTCCTGGAACTTTTTTTTTTCATTATGACGTATATTCGCGTTTGTTTGTTTGTTTTTTGGAGTTGCTCCTTTCTGTCCTTATTACTCGAATTATCCAGTTACTCCACTTCTTAATTTGTTGAATATTTTCCATTTTCAAACACATTTCTATTTATATTTAAATTTGGAGTTCTTGCTCAAATCGAAATACAATTCCCAACACATAAGCATTATTCTTCCACTGCGCTATTGCATCCTTGCTACTGTTGATAATGGGCCTTATGCCAGCACGGCGGCCACTTACTCCTGAAGAAGGCCCATAGATATAAACAGAATTTGAATAGACCAACTGATGACTCTTGAGCGAATTATCGATTTTTTTGAGGTGTACAATATTAGACTGAATTTAAGGGGTTCCTTATATCTTTAAACAAATTAAAAGTATAACCCTGAGTTTTAATGAATTCAAGGTATAATTCAGATTTTTCACTGAATTCAAAGCATAAGTCAAAGCTTTAATGAATTCAAGGCATAACTCAAAAGCTTTAATGAAACCAGTGTATAACTTGAATGAATTCAAGGCATAACTCAGAGCTTTGGTGAGTTCAACGTATAATTCAGAGCTCTCAATGAATCTACAGCATAACTCAAAAGCTTCACTGAATTCAAGGTATAATTCAGAGCTTTAAATTAATTCAAAGCATGCCTCAAAAGCTTCACTGAATTCAACGTATAATTCAGAACTTTCTTTGAATTCAAGGAACCTACTGTTGCTTTCAGTGAATTCAAAGTATATCTCGTAGCTTTAACGGAATTGAGAGAGAGAGAGAGAGAGAGAGAGAGAGAGAGAGAGAGAGAGAGAGAGAGAGAGAGAGAGAGAGAGCGAGGAAGGGGCTACTAAAGAACTAGGACTGAATTCAAGAGAACCCACAAAGCTTCAACAAAATTCAAGCATCAATAACAATTGTGCCCAGCTCCCTCCATCTTGCACGACAAAGGTTGACAGAAGAAGTTGACACTCTTTGACACAACATGACATTAACCTGTCGGAGAGTGACCTCGAGTGTCAAGTGTGGCAATTGCTTGTGACTTCGTTGCAAGGAAATTGTGTCTGTACACAAAGCTATTGTATAACTTATTCAATTTTTAACTTTCCACATTATATCAATATTCAGGGCAGTTACTTTATTACAGTCTTATTTTTAATCTTGGATTTTGTTATGGATAAAAGTTGATACAATTTACAGAAGTTTGTAATTTCATATACAAAATATGGATTTAACTTTAGCTGCTTGTTATATGTCTTGTGAAAATTTGGTGATTATTATTATTATATTATTATTATGATTATTATTATTATATTATTAAGAAGGATGACCTTTTTTGAGGCAAGTTTTGTTGAATTATTATTATTATTATTATTATTATTATTATTATTATTATTATTATTATTATTATTATTATTATTATATTGTACCTCTGGTTATAATACAATAGCAAAACAGCTTCAGGCTAAAGGCTATGTGGAGACAGAGAGAGAGAGAGAGAGAGAGAGAGAGAGAGAGAGAGAGAGAGAGAGAGAGAGAGAAGAGAGAGAGAGAGAGAATATCACGAGCGAAAGCAAAAGTGAAACTCAACAAGCGCAGCCTAATTACGTGATTATCAGATACCCAGAGTCGTCTCTCAGGGCAATTTCAGAAAGGGGAATTTGATGCATCTTCCACATGTCTCCTTGCTTTGGCACGGCTGCCACCGAGATGAGACCTACCATCTGCTTGGGAAAGCAAGAAAGAAGGAAAGAAATTAAGAAGAAGAAGAGCCTTTTTTTATTATATGCGCACTTAATTTCCACTGCCTTGGGCTCATTATAAATGCATTGTCTCTCTCGTGATGAGTCCTGTTGATGCAACACACCAGCAGCTGGTGGTGGTAGTTTGATGCTCTCTCTCTCTCTCTCTCTCTCTCTCTCTCTCTCTCTCTCTCTCTCTCTCTCTCTCTCTCTCTGCATGTGGCGTTTCACTTTGCTTTCTTTCGTGATTCTCTCTCTCTCTCTCTCTCTCTCTCTCTCTCTCTCTCTCTCTCTCTCTCTCTCTCTCTCTCTCTCTCAAGGCATGACATATCACAATGATTATCAACTTCTGCGAAAGTGAAAGGGTTCAATGAAACATATGCAACCAAATACGACATAAAAGTCGAAATAATGTATATATATATATATATATATATATATATATATATATATATATATATATATATATATATATATATATATATATATATATATATATATAAAACAAAATAAAAAGTTTAAGAATGTTTGAACAAAGAAAAAAATACATCCAAATAACACAAGACAATAAAAATAACAACTAATATTGCAACTCGAGTGAATCTACTACGGTGGTAGTGTTACCCGCCGCCCCCCTTCACCCCCAAAAAAAAACAGGAGATCGATGCCAACGACCTTAAAAGGAATTATAAGAAGCGAATTACAAAAGTGATGAGATGTATGGGAGGAAGAAGGAAGGAGGAGGAGGAGGAGGAGGAGGAGGAGGAGGAGGAGGAGGAGGAGGAGGAGGAGGAGGAGGAGGAGGAGGAGGAAAAGACGAATGGGAGAAGAAGAAGAAGAGGGAGGAAGATGAGAAGAAATAGAAGAAGAAGAAGGAGGAAGAATAGAAGGAGGAAGAATAGAAGGAGGAGGAGAAGGAGGTGTAGGTGTCGTGTTACTCCTACTACAAGTATCACTTGAGGGCGATGATGTTGGATGTGGGAGGTTCATGTGGGTTACAGAGAGATGTTTGTGGCTGGTGGGAGGTTCATGTCAATTTTGAGCTGCGTGTGTGTGTGTGTGTGTGTGTGTGTGTGTGTGTGTGTGTGTGTACTCGCCTGGGACCCCAATGGATCTGCCCAATTATTATTATGCAATTGCACGCGCTGGTGTCATGGGCCAAGAACACAAGGAGGTTTATTTTGAGGTTCTTTTAAATGTAGTGTCCTATGGAGGCTAATTTTGGGGTTCTTTTAAATGTAGGTGTCCTGTGGAGTTTATTCTGAGGTTCTTTTAAATGTAGATGTGCTGTGGAGGTTTATTTAGAGTTTTTTTTAAAGGTAGGTGTCCTATGGAGGTTTATTTTGAGGTTCTTTTAAAGGTAGGTGACCTATGGGGCTAATTTTGAGGTTCTTTTAAAGGTATGTGTCCTATGGGGCTGATTTTGAGGTTCTTTTAAAGGTAGGTGTCCTATAAAGGTTCATTTTGAGGTTCTTTTAAAGGTGTGTGTCCTATGGGGGCTAATTTTGAGGTTCTTTTGTTTACCTCGATTCATAAATGGAAAAAAGTTATTAAACTATGAAAGAATTCTTGAAGATAATTCATGCCATTTATATTTACAATGAAAAAAAATGCCAGTTAACGCCTTTATAATTCTCAAAGCTGTACATTTTAAAGGCCTAATCTAATTTTTAAAATGTAAAAATGTATTTTCATATTTAGGTTTTATGGACCAAGTTTAGTTTTAAAACTAAAAATGTCCTACATATTTTCCTACGCATTCACGACTGTAACGATTCTCCTCAATAAAGTACACTTCATTATTCCTTCCCAAAATTGAAAACACACACACACACACACATACACACACACACAAAAGCCAGGCCAATTCGTCGTACCCTCGAAGCCACAAAACGCGACATTCTTGCTGCCCCTCGACAACACAATAGGAGGGAGACGTCGCTGTGAATGATATTACCAAAGACGAACTTCTCCTCCTCCTCCTCCTTCTTCTATTCCTTAACGACTTCAAGTTACCACTTAATAGGTCTCGAGGAGGGCCACTTCATCGGTGGAACTCGACGCTGCTGTTTTGGCCAGGTCCTCCTCCTCTGCTCGAAACAAAACTCGTCCCCCTTATTCTGGGCCTCTTGCTTTTGAATTCTCCTGTGTCCTTCAGTCATTTGTTCCTGTAACTTGTTAAGGATGATGGCTCTCTTTCTCTGAAGCGTCAGAGTTGTCGTTTACTTCCAACTAGGACCCAGTGGGGTCAGGCTCCCAAAATTGCTAACACGGTCAGGTTGACTGTTCGTGGCGGAGTTGCATCATATCAACATTTACAACTGCGACCGAGTTCCTATACAACTTTATTCCTTGAAGTTGCGAGCGAGCTCCTTTAAATCCTATTCCTATCTCCTTGAAGTTGCAAGTGAATTCCTTTGAATCCCATTCCTGTCGTTAGTCTGGAATCCTCTTAGGAGGGTAATCAGTCTCATTAATCGTTTTGGTATTTTCCGGACGTGAAATTCTGAGAAAAAAATTCCTAAAACAGAAATCCAAGCTTAAGACCAAGTTGCAGTTACAAATATAAATTATATATATATATATACTGTATGTATATATATATATATATATATATATATATATATATATATATATATATATATTATATATATTAACTTTATCACTTACGCAATTATCTGTGCATTAATGCAATTACTGACAGAACCTCACTGAAAGTGGATGGTATCTATGGAGATATTTATTCAATAAAAATAAATTTTATTGAATAAATATCTCCGCTAGATACCTATACAATATCCATGAGGTCTTGTCAGTAATAAATATATATATATATATATATATATATATATATATATATATATATATATATATATATATATATATATATTCTAGCACATTGCAAAGACGAAACCATTCTTACAAATGACAAAGTTTAAACTGTCAGTAAATATTCTTCGAGGAGAGAAAATCCATGCTATACGATGGTTGGTGATTGGGGTATCGTGTAAAAAAAAATGTCGATGACGAATAAGAAAAAAAAAAACAAAAAACAAGCAACGGAGGAGGCACAGAGTGGTGATGGCTTGGCTGAAGGCAGAACAATGAAGGCGTCTGTCTGTTTATAGGTTAGAAGAAAAAAAACCCACTACACTTACCAGCCAGCCTCCTGCTATTTTAAGTCTCAACAAGGAAAAGAAGTAATATACAATATATATATATATATATATATATATATATATATATATATATATATATATATATATATATATATATATATATATATATATAAATTTCTGACTCACTTCGGGATCGAACCCAGGTCTCTCAGGTGGTAAGCAAGGGCGTTATCCACTGGGCCATACAAGTCTAAAAGAAGTTGGAACCTGAGAGCAACTGCACCCAAGGAATTACCTGGGCAAGCTAACTGCTTGCATACCAGCGAGTTTTCCCCAACTTCCCGACTCAGCAATGACCCAATAGACAACATTTCATTCAAATTATCCCTTCTGAGTGAATAAGATAGAAATCATCAACACACAATCACGTGTGGAACAGAAATAAATTTCTGACTCACTTCGGGATCGAACCCAGGTCTCTCAGGTGGTAAGCAAGGGCGTTATCCACTGGGCCATACAAGTCTAAAAGAAGTTGGAACCTGAGAGCAACTGCACCCAAGGAATTACCTGGGCAAGCTAACTGCTTGCATACCAGCGAGTTTTCCCCAACTTCCCGACTCAGCAATGACCCAATAGACAACATTTCATTCAAATTATCCCTTCTGAGTGAATAAGATAGAAATCATCAACACACAATCACGTGTGGAACAGAAATAAATTTCTGACTCACTTCGGGATCGAACCCAGGTCTCTCAGGTGGTAAGCAAGGGCGTTATCCACTGGGCCATACAAGTCTAAAAGAAGTTGGAACCTGAGAGCAACTGCACCCAAGGAATTACCTGGGCAAGCTAACTGCTTGCATACCAGCGAGTTTTCCCCAACTTCCCGACTCAGCAATGACCCAATAGACAACATTTCATTCAAATTATCCTTCTGAGTGAATAAGATAGAAATCATCAACACACAATCACGTGTGGAACAGAAATAAATTTCTGACTCACTCGGGATCGAACCCAGGTCTCTCAGGTGGTAAGCAAGGGCGTTATCCACTGGGCCATACAAGTCTAAAAGAAGTTGGAACCTGAGAGCAACTGCACCAAGGAATTACCTGGGCAAGCTAACTGCTTGCATACCAGCGAGTTTTCCCCAACTTCCCGACTCAGCAATGACCCAATAGACAACATTTCATTCAAATTATCCCTTCTGAGTGAATAAGATAGAAATCATCAACACACAATCACGTGTGGAACAGAAATAAATTTCTGACTCACTTCGGGATCGAACCCAGGTCTCTCAGGTGGTAAGCAAGGGCGTTATCCACTGGGCCATACAAGTCTAAAAGAAGTTGGAACCTGAGAGCAACTGCACCCAAGGAATTACCTGGGCAAGCTAACTGCTTGCATACCAGCGAGTTTTCCCCAACTTCCCGACTCAGCAATGACCCAATAGACAACATTTCATTCAAATTATCCCTTCTGAGTGAATAAGATAGAAATCATCAACACACAATCACGTGTGGAACAGAAATAAATTTCTGACTCACTTCGGGATCGAACCCAGGTCTCTCAGGTGGTAAGCAAGGGCGTTATCCACTGGGCCATACAAGTCTAAAAGAAGTTGGAACCTGAGAGCAACTGCACCCAAGGAATTACCTGGGCAAGCTAACTGCTTGCATACCAGCGAGTTTTCCCCAACTTCCCGACTCAGCAATGACCCAATAGAAAGCATTTCATTCGAATTATCCCTTCTGAGTGAATAAGATAGAATTCATTAACACACAATCACGTGTGGAACAGAAATAAATTTCTGACTCACGTCGGGATCGAACCCAGGTCTCTCAGGTGGAAAGCAAGGGCGCTATTCACTAGGCCATACAAGTCTAAAAGAAGTTGGAACCTGAGAGCAACTGCACCCAAGTCGGGATCAAAATTTTATCGATCCGACCTCGCCCCTTCCGACAGGCGTAACGGAGCATTGAGCTAAACGGGAAGTTGTAAATCCTGGGATTTGTCTCCAATACAATCGCTTCAGGGCCAATGAATATGGAATGGATTGAACTGAACTGAATTGAATTGATTATAGAACATAGGCCAAAGAGCATGCACTGGGACCTATGAGGTCATTCAGCGGTGAAACGCAAATTGACAGTAAAAGATCTGAAAGGTGTAACAGGAGGAAAATCTCAAAGCAGTTGCACCATGAATCAATTGTTAGGAGTGGGTTCAGGAAAGTCAGATGGAAGGAAAGGAATATGAAAGGAGGAACAGTAAAAGGAACGAAAGGGGTTGCAGCTAGTGGCCTAAGGAAGACATGCTGCAAAGAACCTTAAGTAATTCCTACAGTGCACCGCATGAGGTGAACTGACGGCGCTATCCCCCTGCGTTCAATGAATATGGATGGTATTGTACTACCTACAGAATCTGACGTGAACGATACGTGTCCCTCTTCATAAATCGACTATGCATATGTATGATTATTAGATCACTTATATATAGTATAAATAATTACGAAGACATAAATATACTCAGGATGTCGTGCAGTTGGAACCACAAAATACTATTCGCCTTGCATTTTAATACATTTTTATCTATTTATGAATTTATTAATTTATTTATCTTTTCTTTTTTAATAAGTGAGAACTCTTCTCTCTCTATTTCTCTTTACCCCCTCTTACTTCTTCATAATGAACACAATCAAAATTCTTTGGGAGATTGAATTTTAAGTCAATGGTCCCTGTGGTGGGCTTGTTGTATATGAATAGGGTTCTTCATCTTCTGAATAATAATAATAATAATAATAATAATAATAATAATAATAATAATAATAATAATAATAATAATAAATAATAATAATAACAAATGAACACCATATTCTTCGGAAGCTTGAATTCCAAATCAATGGCCCTGTGGTGGGCTTGTTCCTGATGAATAGGTTTCATCTTCTGAATAATAATAATAATAATAATAATAATAATAATAATAATAATAATAATAATAATAATAATTAATAATAATAATAGTTCCACATGAACAGGGTTCATCTTCTGAATAATAATAATATAATAATAATATTAATAATAATAATCTGTGGGCATGCTCCATATGAATAGGGGCCATCTTCTGAATAATAATAATAATAATAATAATAATAATAATAATAATAATAATAATAATAATAACATTTAGGCGACGCTAAAGAAACCGACTCGTTATCCGACGAATCACCGCTTGGGTACACACAATAACCTCCTCCGTTACAAGTCCAACTAATAACCGCAACGCCAAAATTACCCTTGTAAATAACCCCTCGTGAAATTACTCTCACAATACCAAGACTGTGCCTCCCAGCGAGAGAAAGAAATGCACTCGTTATCCCATCAAAACAAACCACACTTCACTTGACGCGAACGTAAAATATAATTTGGGCTCATGAACGCCATCGTTCCTTGTTCAGGATTCCCACCGCTACAAACGGGCGTCCCCTACGCCAAATCCTAACCAGGAAATGTGTCCTCTTTCCTCGATGGGGGATCCTAGGGAGATGTTCGATGGCACGCCCTTCTCACCCTCTTGCCTGCCTCCTCCTACTTCTCTCCTTCCTGTGTCATCCTATTCTTCCTCCTCCTCCTCCTCCTCCTCCTCCTCATTTTGGTATTATTAATAATGTTATTTATTATTATTATTATTATATTATTATTATTATTATTATTATTATTATTATTATTATTATTATTTTGTCTATCACAGTCACCCTATTCGACTGGGTGGTTTATTATTATTATTATTATTTTATTATTATTATTATTATTATTATTATTATTATTATTATTATTATTTGTCTATCACAGTCATCCTATTCGACTGGGTGGTTATTATTATTATTATTATTATTATTATTATTATTTCTTCTTCTTGAATTCTGATTGGGTGTTCTTCGCAGCGTCCCTTACTTAGGCGCCTAGCTGCAACCCCTTTCATTCCTTTTGCTGTACCTCCGTTCATATTCTCTTTCTTCCATCTTACTTTCCTCAGCCCTCTCCTAACAATTGTTTCAAAATGCAACTGCGAGGTTTTCCTCCTGTTACACCTTTTAAGCCTTCTTTACTCTCAATGTCCTTTGCAGCGCTGAATGACCTCCTAGGTCCCAGCTTGGAATGGTCTTTGGCTTAAACCTTATATTCCATTCTACTGAGCACAGCTCCATATATAATTCAAAGTATATCTATTTATTTTACTACTGAAGTGCCGTGAAGATAGGTGCAGAGAGAGAGAGAGAGAGAGAGAGAGAGAGAGAGAGAGAGAGAGAGAGAGAGATTCCTGTTAAAAGGAAACATACTTGCAAAAAAACAACAAAGTAAGGAATTGTAAATGACATCCCTCTATAGGAGAGAGAGAGAGAGAGAGAGAGAGAGAGAGAGAGAGAGAGAGAGAGAGAGAGAGAGAGAGATCGTGCCATCAGCGAGGTTAGTCTTCAATTCTTCACTCCCACCGGGGTGAAACCATCTATCAGAAATACATAAGATAACACCCCACCCTCTCACTCTCTCTCTCTCTCTCTCTCTCTCTCTCTCTCTCTCTCTCTCTCTCTCTCTCTCTCTCAATTCACCGGCGTGATATCTCAGAAAAATACCCAGTGCCCGGGCATCTCGTCCGTCAGTCGTGCATGATCCTGAATTTCTGATGAAATGCCAAAATGCCGTCTGCATTACCACACAATGGATAGTGTGTGTTTGGGTGGGTAGGTAGGTAGGACCAGCCAGTCCCCTCCTCGATCGAAGGGAGGGGGATCAATAGTATTTCGTGGGCCCGCCTAGCTAACGACTCTCTCTCTCTCTCTCTCTCTCTCTCTCTTTCTCTCATATAGAGGGATGTCATTTATAATTCCTTACTTTGTATTTTCTGTAAGTATGTTTCCTTTGTAACAGGAATCTCTCTCTATCTCTCTCTCTCTCTCTCTCTCTCACTCACTCTCTCTCTCTCTCTCTCTCTCTCTCTCTCTCTCTCTCTCTCTCTCTCTCTCTCTCTCTCTCTCTCTCTCTCTCTCTCTCACACACACACACACACACACAGTTTTTGACATTTTCTCTCTCTCTCTCTCACATAGTTTTTGACATTCTCTCTTTATCTTTCTCTCACACACAAAGTGTTTTATTCTCTCTCTCTCTCTCTCTCTCTCTCTCTCTCTCTCTCTCTCTCTCTCGTAACTGATAAGTTGGTATACATTTTGACTGACTGCTGATCATTACAGTTCGTTACTCTCTATTTTCTTCATACAACCCCCAGCTGCGACCCACAACAATCGACTATCAATCAAGGTACATAGTCACTGCTCAGGTGAACAGAGGAACACTTCGTTTCCAGAGAGAGAGAGAGAGAGAGAGAGAGAGAGAGAGAGAGAGAGAGAGAGAGAGAGAGAGATTAAGCATGAAATTGTTGCTCAGTTTGTTCTCTTCCAGCCACTTTCATTCGACCAGATTTCTTTATTGTTACATAAAAACACGTTTAATGCTCTCTCTCTCTCTCTCTCTCTCTCTCTCTCTCTCTCAAATAAAAGGGCATTTTCATCAACCATCACATATCTCTCTCGGCCATCATCCACAAACCAGATTAAGGAAGCGAAGCAAAAACACACCCTATAATGTTATAAAGGAAAAAACCCACATTATAATCTTGACTTGAAACTACTTTCACAAAGAACAAAGTCCTCTCCTGCCCATATATCACAGCAAACCTGAATTTCAAGCATAACTTTTAATATGCATAAACCCACATCAGCTTTCCCAACCGCTCTCCATATTGGATATTCATCGACAAGGGGCCGGATTGAGGGTGGTAATCATCCTCTTTCCAATGCCTGAGAAAGCCAAAATAATTCAGACATGACGGGGAGACGATATTTCCTTTGCAAATTCGAGTTTTACATTTGTGCTAGTGGTATATATTTACACTTATATAAGTCTATACGTCTAATTAAAATGTGAATATGCATAGCGCAGACCTTTGCCTGAGTGCTTGTGAACTAAACATCACGATTCTTTGCGAAAACACAATTGCAAAGTTTGGCAAACAGAGAAAAAGCTCTCTCTCTCTCTCTCTCTCTCTCTCTCTCTCTCTCTCTCTCTCTCTCTCTCTCTCTCTCTCTCTCTCTCTCTCAAATTAAGCTCATAATACATGATACAGTCACCCATATATATCTTGTGTACTGAAAATTTTTTAGTCCTAAGGAAACTCTCTCTCTCTCTCTCTCTCTGATGAAACTTTCTTTGAGGAGAAAGCTGTTTTAAGAAGAACAGGAAAGGAAACCTTCCCAAATAAGATGGAGATAAGCACTAGGGTAGCTCAGTCAATACGTAATGGTAACCGACAATCACAATTGGGGAACTAACTCCCGTCTGATAGAGGCTAATTGAACCGTAACGTACAATACCTGTTTTAGACGTCACGGTCCGCTGATCACGCCTACGGGCGTAGGAGAAACTGAGGAAGCGGGGAGAGAGAGAGAGAGAGAGAGAGAGAGAGAGAGAGAGAGAGAGAGAGAGAGAGAGAGAGAGAGAGAGAGAACTATAAAATGTTCAGTACACATAATATATGTGGCACTGTACTGTGAGCTTAATTAGAGAGAGAGAGAGAGAGAGAGAGAGAGAGAGAGAGAGAGAGTTTCCTTAGAACTATAAAATGTTCAGTACACGATATATGTGGCACTGTACTGTGAGCTTAATTTGAGAGAGAGAGAGAGAGAGAGAGAGAGAGAGAGAGAGAGAGAGAGAGAGAGAGAGAGAGAGAGAGAGAGAGAGAGAGAGCCAATACTTTCTTCCTCAAAATTGTCTTATCAAAACTTCCTGAAATGGCCCCCAGACCCTCAGAACAGTCTTCTTGAAATGGCCCCCAGACCCTCAGAACAGTCTTCTTGAAATGGCCCCAGACCCTCAGAACAGTCTTCTTGAAATGGCCCCAGACCCTCAGAACAGTCTTCTTGAAATGGCCCCAGACCCTCAGAACAGTCTTCTTGAAATGGCCCCCAGACCCTCAGAACAGTCTTCTTGAAATGGCCCCCAGACCCTCAGAACAGTCTTCTTGAAATGGCCCCCAGACCCTCAGAACAGTCTTCCTGAAACGGCAGCTAGACAGCCAAAATGTCTTCCTGAAAAGCTTACCAGACTCCAAAAGTCTTCCTAGAAAGTCACCAAACCCCTAAAATTGTCTTCCTAAAGCTTCCTGAAAAGCTTACCAGGCCCCCACCCCCTCTAAGTCTTCCTGAAAGGCCCACCAGATCCAAAAACCTTATCCTGAAATGTCTACCAACATCCAAAACAGTCTTCCTGAAATACCATCAGACCCCCTAAAATGTCTTCCCAAAAACTTCCTGAAATGTCCACCAGACCCCAAGCAGTCTTCCTGAAATGCCCATCAATCATTCAACTCTTCCTGCAACGTTCAGCAGACCCCAAAAATGTCTTGAACTTCCTAAAATGCCCACCAGACCCCAAGCAGTCTTCCTGAAATGCCCATCAATCATTCAACTCTTCCTGCAACGTTCAGCAGACGCCAAAAATGTCTTAAAACTTCCAGAAATGCCCACCAGAGATCCCAAATTTTCTTGCTGAAGAGCCCACCAGAAAATTGCATTTTTCTGTCTGATTAATCCGAAAGCAAATGAAAGCACTGAGGCCGAAGGAGACTCACCCAGCACCCGCTCTGAGGATAACGTCTGGATGTGTGATGGGATCCGGAGGCAGTGGTCTCTGCTGGCGTCTCTCCTCCACTAGGCTCAGACGGGGGTTGGGGTCCACGCCCTTGAGTTTGTGGTCTGGAAATAAAAAGAAGTGGCATGAGAAAGGCAAGAGAAAGACACAGGTTAAAAGAAATGGCATGACAAAGGCAAGAAAAAGACAAGAGTTAAAAGAAATGGCATGAGAAAGGCAAGAAAAAGACAAGAGTTAAAAGAAATGGCATGAGAAAGACAAGAGTTAAAAGAAATAGCATAAGAAAGGCAAGAGAAAGAAAAGAATTAGAAGAAATGGCATGAGGAAGACAAGAGTTAAAAGAAATAGCATAAGAAAGTCAAGAGAAAGAAAAGAATTAGAAGAAATGGCATGAGGAAGACAAGAGTTAAAAGAAATGGCATGAGAAAGGCATGAGAAAGACAAGAGTTAGAAGAAATGGCATGAGAAAGGCAAGAGAAAGACAAGAATTACAAGAAAAGGCATGAGAAAAACAAGAGTTAAAAGAAATGGCATGAGAAAGACAAGAGTTAAAAGAAATGGCATGAGAAAGACAAGAGTTAAAAGAAATAGCATAAGAAAGGCAAGAGAAAGAAAAGAATTAGAAGAAATGGCATGAGGAAGACAAGAGTTAAAAGAAATAGCATAAGAAAGTCAAGAGAAAGAAAAGAATTAGAAGAAATGGCATGAGGAAGACAAGAGTTAAAAGAAATGGCATGAGAAAGGCATGAGAAAGACAAGAGTTAGAAGAAATGGCATGAGAAAGGCAAGAGAAAGACAAGAATTACAAGAAAAGGCATGAGAAAAACAAGAGTTAAAAGAAATGGCATGAGAAAGACAAGAGTTAAAAGAAATGGCATGAGAAAGGCATGAGAAAGACAAGAGTTAGAAGAAATGGCATGAGAAAGGCATGAGAAAGACAAGAGTTGAAAGAAATGGCATGAGAAAGGCAAGAGAAAGACAAGAATTACAAGAAAAGGCATGAGAAAAACAAGAGTTAAAAGAAATGGCATGAGAAAGACAAGAGTTAAAAGAAATGGCATGAGAAAGACAAGAGTTAAAAGAAATAGCATAAGAAAGGCAAGAGAAAGAAAAGAATTAGAAGAAATGGCATGAGCATGAGAAAGACAAGAGTTAAAAGAAATAGCATAAGAAAGTCAGAGAAAGAAAAGAATTAGAAGAAATGGCATGAGGAAGACAAGAGTTAAAAGAAATGGCATGAGAAAGACAAAGAGTTAAAAGAAATGGCATGAGAAAGACAAGAGTTAGAAGAAATGGCATGAGAAAGGCAAGAGAAAGACAAGAATTACAAGAAAAGGCATGAGAAAAACAAGAGTTAAAAGAAATGCATATGAGAAAGACAAGAGTTAAAAGAAATGGCATGAGAAAGACAAAGTTAAAAGAAAGACAAGAGTTGAAAGAAATAGCATAGAAGAAATGGATGAAAGGCATGAGAAAGACAAGAGTTGAAAGAAATGGCATGAGAAAGGCATGAGAAAGACAAGAGTTGAAAGAAATGGCATGAGAAAGGCAAGAGAAAGACAAGAGTTAAAAGAAAAGGCATCAGAAAGGCAAGAGTTAAAGAAATGGCAGTTAAAAGTAAGGCAAGAAAAAGACAAGAGTTAAAAGAAATGGCATGAGAAAGGCAAGAAAAAGACAAGAGTTAAAAGAAATGGCATGAGAAAGGCAAGAAAAGACAAGAGTTAAAAGAAATGGCATGAGAAAGGCAAGAAAAAGACAAGAGTTAAAAGAAATGGCATGAGAAAGGCAAGAAAAAGACAAGAGTTAAAAGAAATGGCATGAGAAAGGCAAGAAAAAGACAAGAGTTAAAAGAAATGGCATGAGAAAGGCAAGAGTTAACCGGAGTGACTTGGGCAACAGTTCATGGGAGTGACTAAGCAGCAAGAGTTCACTGGAGTAAATGGGACAAAATCAGTGCCAGAAAGAATGAATAAATGAGATGAATGAGGACGAATGATAAAAGAATCGCTAAAATTAAAATGGATAAAATTCAGCTTCTGAAGATGGCTTTGCAAAGATCTTGAACGATGTGAAAATTTTTAATATTTTTACTAAGCTGGTCTGACACTTAGCACCGCAAGGAAATTGTTGCACAGACAACTTATGCAATATGATATATATATATATATATATATATATATATATATATATATATATATATATATATATATATATATATATATATATATATATATATATATATATATAATATATATATATTTATATATATGTATATATATGCAGTCCGTTGAGTTTTCTCGACATTAAACAAAGACCCTTTCACAAATATAGAACTGGTCTATGTTCGCTTGATAGTCCAATGTAAAAAAAATAAGAAAAAAAGCCTAACAGCAACATACATGATAAGAATTTACTAAAAGGCAATGCATTTTTATATTGGGAACCATGGTCAGTTATTCCTAAAGGCGCTGTGATAATCTGTAAGCTATTTCACTGCTGCAAATACCTACAGTGAAAAGCAACACTCAACCCATCTAGACCTAAGAGTCAGCTCAATATTTCGACGAGTCAGCATCTTTCCTTATCATCAACTTGACTCATGAAGAAGACTTCACAGTAGGCAGAAACTTTCGCACCAACAAGGTCTGGAGAGAGAGAGAGAGAGAGAGAGAGAGAGAGAGAGAGAGAGAGAGAGAGAGAGAGAGAGAGAGAGAGAGAGAGATGAGTAATATGTCTCATGAAAATATCTGAACGGCTCTGTTATTTCTGTCATCATTCTTCTTCTTCTTCTTCTTCTTCTCTCTCTCTCTCTCTCTCTCTCTCTCTCTCTCTCTCTCTCTCTCTCTCTCTCTCTCTCTCGTCCCCAACAACAACTGCAACCAAACTCCCCATGTAACTAATTCACTGCTTTGGTTAACAGAGATACACTGGGATTTTAAAGAAAAGCACCAATATCATTTCTTCCTCGTCCCGAGATCGAAGACAGGGTCATACAGAGAGAGAGAGAGAGAGAGAGAGAGAGAGAGAGAGAGAGAGAGAGAGAGAGAGAGAGAGAGAGAGAGAAATTTCCTGGAATTATGTTCTCGTGATCTTAAAAGTCTGACCTAGCGATCATGCGTGTTGGACAAGCATCAAAATCTTATTACAAAGAGAGAGAGAGAGAGAGAGAGAGAGAGAGAGAGAGAGAGAGAGAGGGAGAGAGAGAGAGGAACAAATGAGCATGACGACCAATCCTCGCCCGGAGCCATTCCTGGAGGGAGGTCACATATACGGAGCATCGGACATGAAACAACTACTTCTTCTTCTTCTTCTTCTTACTTCAAAACTCCTGACGCGAAACTACTAGATCTGATGGTCTGATTACACAGAATAAAACTTCCCTCCCTCCTGCATACTTGCTGACCAGTTTACCTCAAACTACTCATCAAACCCTATCGTAAAAAGTCCGGAGGATTCCTGGGACCCTCGAGAAACGGCTATAAACGGCTGCAGTGGGTGGCTACTGCGGCTATTTCATACATAATTACGGCTGACCCTTATCTGCGATCTCCCGACTCCATAACTTTTGAAGTCCATTGAAATTTAGGGTCTGCTAAAGGATCACCTTACCAGTTGGCGCACCTGCTATCTGTCTACCTATCTGCCTGTACCTGTGTGTTAATTACAGGTAGGGTTACGATACACTGACCAACTGAAGTCCTGCAGTTTTGGCATTTCGTCAAATTGCAACATTCAGAAGTCAGTTCCAGCAGGTAAATCCAGGAAGTCAATTCCAGCAGGTAAATCCAGGAAGTTAATTCCAGAATGGTAGATTTAGGAAATCAATTTCAGCAGGCAAATCAAAAGCTGGGTAAATCCAGGAATTCAATTCCAGCTGGGTAAATCCTGGAAGTCAATTCCATCAGGATAAATCCAGGAAGTCCATTCCGGCAGGTAAATTCATGAAGGCAATTCCAGTAGGGTAAATCAAAGTAGTCAGTTCCAGCAGGTAAATCCAGAAGGTCAATTCCAGCAAGTAAATCCAGGAAGCCAATTCCAGCAGGTAAATCCACGAGGTCAATTCTAGCGAGTAAATCCAGTAAATCCAGGAAGCCAATTCCAGCAAGGTAAATCAAAGTAGTCAATTCCAGCAGGTAAATCCAGGTCAATTCCAGCAGGCAAATCCAGGAGGTTAATTGCAGCTGGTACATCCAGGAAGACAATTCCAGCAGGTAAATCCAGGAAGTCAATTCCAGCAGGTAAACCCAGGAAGACAATTCCAGCAGGTAAACCCAGGAAGACAATTCCAGCAGGTAAATCCAGGAAGACAATTCCAGCAGGTAAATCCAGGAAGACAATTCCAGCAGGTAAATCCAGGAAGACAATTAGAGCAGGTAAATCCAGGAATTCATTCCCAATAGGTGAATTCAGGAACTCAATTTCAGAATGGTAAATTTAGGAAGCCACTTCCAAACGGGTAAATCAGAGAACTCAATTCCAGCCATCGACTTTCCAGTAAATATAACAGAAATATAACAGGGAAGTAAACGTGAATGATTTCCAACTCATAAAAAAAGCGAAGTAAAGAGAAGGAGGGGAATATTCCAAAACAGAAATGAGGGAGAGAGCAAATTACAGAAATAAAAGGTGACAACGAAAAAATAGAAAAAGGATTCCTTATATTTCATATTAACAAACTCCATTAAGGGCCGTCATGCAATATATATATATTGTATATTGTGTGTGTAGTGCAGTATATATATTTATATATATTTTATAACATCTACAAAATATATATTATAAGATATTACAAATAAATATGCATAAATATTAAAAAAATACATGCACACATACATACATACACACAAACACGTACATTAGTAAATTCACACGCATTCATTCTCCCAACCACAGAGACAGACAGACATAAGCCACGCTCATTATTACCCTCGTTCCCCTAACAAGTCCACCAAATGGCTGAATACAACGACCTTTCGGAGCTAATTTGGGAGGGGTCCTCCCCCCTTCTACACCCCGCCACCACTAACACACACGTACACAACTTTCGCCCGGAGAGGACACTTTAAAGATGGGGAAGCCGAGTGTTCACTCCTCGTCCACTTTCTTGAGAGAGAGAGAGAGAGAGAGAGAGAGAGAGAGAGAGGCCCACCACCTACTCTACTTTCTTGAGAGAGAGTGAGGGCGATAGAGAGAGACAGAGTGAGAGAGAGGTCCACCCCGTCCACTTTCTTGAGAGAGAGAGAGAGAGAGAGAGAGAGAGAGAGAGAGAGAGAGAGAGAGAGAGAGAGAGAGGGAATATTATTCCAGTGATGTATGGATTACTTCGTCGAGGCCGTACAGTTTGTATTATTATTATTATTATTATTGTTTATTATTATTATTATTATTATTATTATTATTATTATATTACTATTATTATTATTATTATTATTATGAAATCTTTAGTTACGACAGCTGCTATCGCTTTCTATACTGTTATCTTTGTCATACCTGTAT